>NW_026068050.1:138098-142092 GCF_014885135.2 Alexandromys fortis | reverse complement strand
AGGAAAGGGGAGATTCTATTTCAAAAACAAACAAACAAATGTCCACAAACCTAAATAAATAAATACTAGATGTTGCTGTATAGTCCAGGATAACCTCCAACTCATGGTCCTTCTAATTGCGGGGATTGCAAGTGTGAGCCACCATGCCCTGGCACCCTAAGGAGAGTGGAGTCAAGACAGATTTTATATATCGTAGGCTGATTTCACTATGTAGTCAAGGATATCTGCCTCTATCTCCTGAATGTTGGAATTTGTGCAGGTTTGAGTCACTATGACTGGCAGCTTTGCTAAATTTTAAAAGAAAAAAATCTCTACAACATATACTTGTCTGAAAATGCTTTATATAATATAATATTTTGTATAACATAAACAGTCAAAATCTATTTTAGAATTTTATTTATCTTTATTGTGTGTGATGTGTTTGAATGAATAGGCAAGTACATGGAGGTCAAAGGATATCTTTTGGGTGAAGGTTTTCATCTTCCAAGTGTGGGTTATAAAGATAAATCCAGGTTACAAGTTTGCATAGCAAGTGCTCTCAGCCACCGATCCATCTTCCCATCGGAAACACCTGCCACATGCACAATTAAAATCTTGAAATTTTTGATAAATATATGGTTATCAATGGAAATGGGGATAGCAGCAGCAGGACTTAGGGCTTTTTAAGTCACATGGCTGTGAGAATGAGGTATTTCACTCATATAAGCATTTGAGATGAACAATATTTTATCTTTTTTTTCTCAACCTTCTGTGTGGCAGACTGATTTCCGATTCTACTGGATGCACTCAAAGTTACCAGAAGAAGAAGGACTCGGAGAGAAAACCAAGATTAATCCTGTAAGGCTACTGTTAATATTACATAGTTCTTTATCATTATTATTGTTTGGTTTAGAGACAAGACTTCATACGGCCCAAGCTGGCTTTGCGTCTATGGCCTTAGAACCCTGATCTTCTTGCCTCAGCTTCCTAAGCAGGCATGAGCTACAATTCTCCTTCCCTTCCTTCCTTCCTTCCTTCCTTCCTTCCTTCCTTCCTTCCTTCCTCCCTCCCTCCCTCCCTCCCTCCCTCCCTCCCTCCCTCCCTCCCTCCATCCTTCCTTCCTTCCTTCCTCCTTTCTTTCTTTCTTTTTTTTTTTTTGTGAGACAAAGTCCTACTGTGCAGCCCTGGCTGGCCTGAAACTCAGAGATGCACCTCCCTCTGCCTCCTGAGTGCTGGGATCCAAAGCGTGCACCCCTACACTGGGATAGCCCACTAGACTGTTTCTTTCTATTCGGTTACCTTATGGTGGATTTCAGGAATGCCAGCTAGTGGGGGCTCAGCTTGTCTGGGATAGAATCTTGCTATCTAGCCCTGGGCGACACTGGAACTCATTAAGTAGCCACACCCTGCTTTGTCTTTGAAACAAGAAGTCTTTATTTAGCCTAAAACAGTCCCAAACCTACCATCCCCCTCCTGCTTCCTTCTCCCCAAGCGGTTGAGAGTATAGGATTTGTCTTCATTCTAGCTCCAAGTTTCCCTTTAGTTTTTCATTTTTGGTATTTTTGTTTGCTTGTTTGTTTTTTATTTTCCAAGGCAGGCTTTCTCTGTGTAGTCCAGGCTGTCCTGGAACTTGCTCTGTAGACCAGACTGGCCTTGAATTTACAGAGATCCTCCTGCCTCTCTCTGCTTTCCTAGTGCTGGGATTAAAGAAGTGTGCCACCACCACCTAGCTCTCCCTTTAGTTTTGTTAAAGGATGTTCACCACATATATTCATAACTTACAGATTTGGTAATTAAAACCACATATATATTTTCACATATATAGTTATACTATAAGGAAAACACAGGTTCAGCGTAGTAGCTCATGACTGTGGTCCCTTTATTACAGGCTGAAGCTAAAAGAATGTCTTGAATCTCAAGCCCAGCCTGAGCTATGTAGCAAGACCATTCCTGTCTCAACAAAACAGATCAGGAGACTGAGGGTGCAACTCAGTTAGTAAAATGCTTACATACTGCACACAAAACTCTGCATTCAGTTCCCAGCACCTCATAAACTGGTACATGCCTGCAGCTTCCACAGAGGATCAGAAGTTCAAAGCCACCCTCTGATATATAGCAAGTTTGAGGCCAGCCTGAGCTACACAAAACCCTGTCTCAACAATAACATGGGGCTAGAGAGGTGGCTCAGAGGTTAAGAGCACTGGCTGTTCTTCCAGAGGTCCTGAGTTCAATTCCCAGCACCCACATGGCAACTCACAACCATCTACAATAAGATCTGGTGACCTCTTCTGGTGTGTGTGCAGGAATACATGCAGGCAGAATGCTGTATACATAATAAGTAAACAAAATTTTTTAAAAAACACACATATACACAGAAGAAAAAATCACTTTTATTGTTTCAAATTTCCAGAAGTAAATTAAAAGAACAAGGAGTGTCTCATAGAAAGATGCATATTAATAATTCAGAGAATCAAGTGCTTAGGAAAAGATTCAGCAGTATAGTGTTTTTTATAGCCAGATTAAAATGAACAAGGAGGAATGAAGCATGGAGGAATCTACGTCTCACACATTTTCTTTGTTTACCCAGGATAGTGACTTTACTTTTTTGATTCTCAGAGTCCTCAAAATGTAAAATAACAATAATGATAAAATAGTGGTGGGTTGAAGTTATAGCAAGTAGTTGGAGTTACTTAATTATTCATTAATTCATTAATTATTCATCTGTTTGTTTGTTTGTTTTTCCAGTCAGGGTTTCTCTGTATAGTTCTGACTGTCCTGGAACTTGCTCTATAAGATCAGGCTGGCCTCATACTCACAGAGATACACCTGCCTCTCCCTCCGGAGTACTGGTATTAAAGGTGTGTGCCACCATAGCCCAGCTATGTATGTATTTAAAGACAGAGTCTCATTCTATAGTTGAAGTTGGCATAGATCTAACTATGTAGCCTTGGTTGGCCTAAATATTTTTTTTTTAAGATTTATTTATTTATTATATATACAATATTCTGTCTGCGTGTATCCCTGTGGGCCAGAAGAGGGCATGAGATCTCATTACAGATGCTTGTGAGCCACCATGTGGTTGCTGGGAATTGAACTGAAGACCTCTGGAAGAGCAGCCAGTGCTCTTATCCTCTGAGCCATCTCGCCAGTCTCTGGCCTAAATCTTGTGGGCAATCCTGCTGTGGCTTTCCAAATGCTGGGTTTACAGGCAGGACCCTCTATATCTGAGTAAAGATTGTATTGTTCTTATTGTTTGAAGCAGGTCACCCTATTTAAGAGGCTGAATATTGCTAGACAGTGGTGGTGCACACCTTTGATCACTGGGGAGGCAGAGACAGGAGCATCTCTGAATTCGAGGCCAGCCTGGTCTACAAAGTGAGTTCCAAGACAGCCAGGGCTGTTACACAGAGAAACCTTGTCTCGAAAAAACAGACCAAGGGCTGAAGAGATGGCTTAGCAGTTAAGAGCTAGCTGTTTTTCTAGAAGTTGTGAGTTCAGTTCCTTTCAACCACATGGTGGCTCACAATTATTCATAGGATCTGATGCCCTCTTCTGAATGCAGGGTTATATGCAGAACACTCATACATAAAATATAAATAAATAAAATTTTTTAAAAAAGAAAAAAAAGAGGTGAAAGATTAATTAATTAGATTATAGGTGTTGGCTGGGCCTGGTAGCCTTTGATTCCAGCACCTGGGGAGGCAAGGGGGGGGGGGCTTTATGAGTTTGAGCCCAGCTCAGACTACATAGTGAGACTTTGTCTTTAAAAAATAAATATAGCCAGGTGTGGTGGTATGTGCCCTTCATCCCAGCCCTCAGGAGGCAAGTAGATGTCTCTGAGTTTTTAGAGGCAAGCAAGCAGATCTCTGTTAGTTTGAGGCTAACTTGGTCTACACAGAAGATTCCAAGACAGTCATATATACGTGGGGGGGGGGGGGGGAGGGAGAGGGGGGAGGGGGGGAAAAGGGAGACAGGGAGTAAAACGGGAGGCGGGGAGGAGGCGGAAATTTTTTTT
>NW_026068050.1:126367-132255 GCF_014885135.2 Alexandromys fortis | reverse complement strand
CCCTCCCCCCCTCCCTCCCTCCCTCCATCCTTCCTTCCTTCCTTCCTCCCCTATCCAAGGTTGATTACATACACAGTGTTCTGTCTGCATGTATGCCTGCAAGCCAGAAGAGGGCACCAGATCTCATTACAGATGTTTGCGAGTCACCACCACCCTGTGGTTGCTGGGAATTGAACTCGGGACCTCTGGAAGAGCAACCAGTGCTCTTAACTGCTGAGCCATCTCTCCAGCAACCCCCCCTCCTTTCTTTTTAAACAGAGTTTCTGTTCATAGTCCTGGCTGTCTTATAGACCAGGCTAGTCTCAAACTCACAGAGATCTGTCTGTCTCTGACTCCTGAGTGCTGAGACTAAAGGTGTGTATCACCATGCCTGACCCAAAATTATTTTATATTTAATTATATCTGTATATGTGTTTTGCCTACCTGTATATCTGCACTACCTGGAGCCCACAGAGGCCAGAAGAAGGCATCGATCTCTGCCGAGTGGTTGGAACAGCCACATGACTGCTAGAAATCAAAGCCAGGTCCTCTGGAAGAGCAACCAGTGCTCTTAACCATTGAGCCATCCCTCCAACCCCAGAGTCACCAATTTTGGTTGATGAGTTTATCTTTTGAGGCAGCATATAATAGTGCAATGGGATGACTGTGAGTTTAATAGGCATCCAGGTTTGAATTGTTTCAGTTTAATAACTACTAGTGTAGGGCTAGAGGTGGGGCTCAGTTTATAGAACTTGTTTAGAATATGTAAAGACCTAGGTTCAATCCCTAGGACCATTAAAAAATAATAATGGTAATTATTAGGATAATAGCCTCACTTACTTTAGTGGTGTGTGTGTGTGTTTTATCTGCAAATTGCACTAATAAGCCAGGAGTGGTAGTACATATTTATAATCCTAGCACAGAGGAGGCTGAGGAAGGAGGAGCTCAATTTTGACATTAGCCTGGACAATATAGCTATAGAGTGAGAGCCCATCTCTAAAAATAAAGGGTACTATGAAGAGTTATTGTAGGAACCAAATTACAGACACACACACACACACACACACACGCGCGCGCGCGCGCGCAGCTCTTCATAGCTTAATCCTTATGGTAAGGCACTTAGTAAATGATGCTTATTATAAAATGCTTTGTGTGTGTCTGTGTGTGTAGTAATTGAATCCAGGGCCTCACCCATGCTCTCAGTAAGCATTTTACTACTTTCTCTGTGTGTGTGTGTGTGTGTGTGTGTGTGTAGTGATTGAACAGAGAGCCTCACGCATGCTCAGTGAGCATTTTACCACTGTGTGTGTGTGTGTGTGTGTGTGTGTGTGTGTGTAGTAACTGAATCCACAGCCTCACCCATGTTCACTGAGCTGTACCTATGTTGTGTGGCAAACTTTTCTTGGGGAGACACAATAACACATTTACCCACCCCGAGCATGGGTGACAGCTCACAAAAGCTGGGAAATCTGAGCACCTGCAGGTAGCTCAGCAGGTTGGAGAGTGTCCTAGCTGAGTGACACTTTTTTTTTTTTTTTTGGTTTTCCG
Source organism: Alexandromys fortis (assembly GCF_014885135.2). Taxonomy (NCBI): domain Eukaryota; kingdom Metazoa; phylum Chordata; class Mammalia; order Rodentia; family Cricetidae; genus Alexandromys; species Alexandromys fortis. The sequence continues at coordinate 130,728 of NW_026068050.1, read as the reverse complement.
AGACAGGGTTTCTCTGTAGTTTTATTTTATTTTATTATTATTAATTATTTATTTATTTTGGTTTTTCGAGACAGGGTTTCTCTGTAGCTTTGGAGCCTGTCCTGGAACTAGCTCTTGTAGACCAGGCTGGTCTCAAACTCCCAGAGATCCTCCTGTCTCTGCCTCCCACATGCTCAGATTAAAGGCGTGCGCCACCACCACCTGGCTCCGGGTGACTCTTTTCTAAGCCTTTTCCAGGATACTCAACTGGTTTCTGCCTCTTCTAGGCGCTGCCTGGTCTCAGAGCTTTCTTTGCAGAGTTTGCACTTTTGATCTGAGAGAGATGCTCAGCATTTATTGTTTACTCCGTCAGCATAACAGGGCCTAGTTCATCTGGTCAACTTTAGGGACGCCCTGAGTTTTTTACCCATTTATGGAGCTTCCCTGTGCGATGGAATATTTCAATATACAGCAACCTATTAGCATTTTTTAGAGACAAGGATTTCACTGTATAGCCCAGGCTGGCCTGGAGCTTGTTATGTAAATCAGACTAGCTTAGATCTCTGTGAGTAGTACCTGGGACTTGGTGAAACACATACTTCTAGACTGTTCTTAGAGTGCTGGAAGTGGGGTCTATGCATTTGAATTTCTTTCTATTCCTTCCCCCCTTTTTAAAGACTGGATTGATAGCTTAGGTTGACCTTGAAACTCCAAACTCTCAGTGATTTTCCTGCCTCAGCTTCCCAAGTACTGGGAAGCAAAAGTTATTTGATAAAGTTTTCAGTCATTAGAGCTAGTATAATCTGAAACATGTACTAACTCTTTGATCTCATTTATATTTCAGTTTAAATTTGTGGGGCTAAAGAATTTCCCATGTACCCCTGAGAGCCTGTGTAAAGTGCTGTCTATGGATTTTCCTTTTGAGGTAATGAAACCATTGTCTATTGCTCTGACATGATTATAGGACACAAGGAGACCGGGGTACATGAAATCTTAACAGAGCCTCTGATTTTGCTCTGTCTAAGCATCAAAACAGGGCTGAAAAATACTTTTTTTTGCTGAAAATGAATTTTTTGTTGTTGTTGTTGTTGAAAACCCCTGGTTTATTGATCATTGTTGTTCCTTAGTCTTACAAGAACCTTCTAAAGTGTAGGAATTTGTATTATTTCCTTAAGTAAGGTATCTTGCTGAAGGCCTTTGGTAGGAGCTCATCTTCGTTTCATTCTTGATCTTTCTCCGTCTCACTATTTTGTCTGAGAGTAAGTTGGGGTGAAAATGAATTCTAAATAAGTGTTGTTGCTGCTCTCCAGAGCCACAGCCTTACCTCCACTAAAGTCAACGTCGGCATTGAATAGTCCCCAGCACCCCAGGAAACAGGCCTAGAGAAGAGCAGAGGATCCCTCCATCCTGGGTCATCATTGTGTGCCTTGTTTGATGGCTATGGCAGGTTGTAAAGGCATATGGGCATATGTGGCTGACTGACCCCCACAGATGTTTGAACCTCTGATTCTTTTTTGATCAGACCACTGATAGCTCCTAGGATAACGGTGTTTACTACTCAGTGGTATGGTGGGAGGGCCAGCTCCCTTACTTTGTCCATACTTCCATGTATTAGCACTGAAACTCTCCTGTCCCCAGGAACTCCTGGGACAGTCTTTTATCATCCTCAGAACCTGCAGTTACTCTCTTGGCTTAACAAGCAAAGTTTTCTTTGCTATCATCCTTTTTAAAATTCTGCCCAGTCATAGTCAAATGTATTTAATTTGTGAAGGATCCCAGCTTCCTGGATAAGGAAATGGCAGAGACTAAGTTGCTTCATTTCTGGGATCAATTAAGAAGGTGGTAGGAGCACTATCTTTATTTGTGACTCTTAGAGCTTTTTAGGGGTGAGTCACAAAGGAGAAAGATGGGCTGCAGGAGGTTTTCCAGTCTAGAAGAATGGAGTTTCCCAGAATGTGGCTCCTGGCAGTCTAGCGGGAGGTCTAGGCAACAACAGCAGCTTGGGCAGCAGGGCCTCTGAACAGGATTGTCCCTGTGTCAGTCTGTGCGTTGGTGGGGCTACCTAGATCTCTTGCTCTTATCCCATATGAGGAGCTCAGCCTTACTATCGAGCTATTGAGACTTTGTGGTGGTAGAAAGAACCCAGAATGTGGGGAGAGAAGACATGGACTCAGGTTGAATTCCTGCTTCATACTTTGCATCTTTACAGAGGTGCCTAGAACTTTCTATATTGAAAAATCCCATCTCTAAAAAAGTAAAACAATGGGTGGAAAGCATTTTGTAAGTGGAACAGTGTTCTTTTTTTAATTTTTGTTTTCTTTTTGTTTAGATCTCCCCTTTCCCTTTTTTTTGGGGGGGGGATGGTTTCACTATATAGCTCAGTCTGTTTGATCTTCAACTTGATCCCTACTTCAACCTGCAGAGTCCTGGGGTTATAGGTATGTACTGCCAATTCTAGCCCCAGTCCTTTCTTTAAGAAGCTTTATATGAGAAGCAAAGGAGTTTTTTTTCCACTGGCAGTTGCTTAGAAAAAGAAAGAAGAAAGAAAGAAAAATTGCCTGGGCCTGGCTGCACATTCCTTTAATCCCATCACTTAGAAGGCAGAGGCCGGTGGATCTCTGTGAGTTCAAGGCCAGACTGGTCTATAGAGATGGGCTTTGTAATAGACAAGACTTAGTTTTCCAGCAACAACAAAAGGACACAGAAGAGCTGCCTCTGTGTAGTTGTCTTTGAAATATGTGGCCTACAGTCATTCTGATTCCTGATTTTTCCTCTTATAGGTAGATGGACTCCTCTTCTACCATAAACAGACCCACTATAGCCCTGGGAGTACTCCCTTGGTGGGCTGGCTGCGCCCCTACATGGTGTCAGATATTCTAGGTGTAGCTGTGCCAGCTGGCCCACTGACCACCAAGCCAGAATATGCTGGGCACCAACTCCAACAGATTATTGAGCACAAGAGGAACCAGGAGGACATGAAGGATAAACTCACACACAAGACTTCTGAGAATGGGCACTATGAGCTGGAGCACCTGTCTACTCCCAATCTGAAGAGTCCTCCCCACAGCCCTGGGAACCTCATGGACAACTAAAGAGGACAGCCCATGAAAGACTGGGGAGGAGGACAGTGGTAATGGCAATAGGTGATCTTATTTCAGAGTGCACTTTCCAAACCCACCCTGCTGGAAAGTTGGCTCAGACTGTTGGGGATGAGTCCCTATTGGATGGAGTTAGAATCTAGGTAGATCTTAATATCTCTTTGCTGTGGTATGTACATCCCAGGTCTACAATGTAAATATATGTGATTCTTAAGAAAAAGGTTGCTTGTGATTATTTTGTTTTATTTTCGTGATTATTAAGATTTAGCTATTTCCTCCCCCTTCCCCTTACTCCCTAGGATACTTATGGCATGACTATTCAAATCTTGACCCATTTCACCCTTCTTAGCACTTGAACATTCTGCTGAGTTTCCAGTTGCTGCTGTTGGTAATGCCATTTTCTGAAAGGTCTTACCAGGAACTGCAGTTCTTGGTATTTGAATATGTTCCTTCTTCTGAGAAAAGAAGTGTGATTTTTCTACAGTTTAGACCTTCCCAGAGATAAAATGCTAATGGGGTTCATTTACTTCAAGAAATGGTAGAGCCCCTATTAAGAGATAAACCCTGCGCTATGCCTGAGATGTGGGCTATAAAGGTAGACAAGACCTTGAGGGGTGTGCCCTGCAGTGAGGAAATAACCTCATAGAGTGTAGAGTGTGGTGATATGATTGCTTTAGTGCAGAGAAGTACCTAGTTTAGAGGGAAGGAAGAGCATGAGATTTCACAGTGGAGGATGGAGCTGGGCTAAGGCTATGGGGAGGGACCTCGTGTATTTTGCAGACCAGGAAGAAAGCAGGTCCTCAAAGAGTTAGATGTTATGTAGCTGCACTCACCTAAACAGGTTCAACATGGCTCAAGTACAAAATAGGAGTGGAGAGTTAGGGAGAGAAAGCTGGAAAGCAGAGGGGGCTATAGATTTTTGTCCTAGTGAAAGGGGGTTAAGGAAAAGCCCTGGGGCAAGATTCCATGGGAAGCAAAACCTTCATCAGCTGTGGGTGGAAGCAGAAGATGGTGCTTAAGATTAACCAATTAGTTTTCTACTCCGTTCAGAAAGTATATTCCATTTGTATGCAAAATTCAAGAAGTCCTTGTTTTTTACTGCTGAGTAGTACTCTAATATGTATATATTCCATACTTTCTTCATCCATTCTTCCATTGAAGGGCATCTAGGTTGTTTCCAGGTTCTGGCAATTACAAACAATGCTGCTATGAACATAATAGAGCATATATTTTTGTTGTATGATAAGGCCTCTCTTGGGTATATTCCCAAGAGTGGTATCGCTG
>NW_026068050.1:121385-125592 GCF_014885135.2 Alexandromys fortis | reverse complement strand
GGGGAAGAATCAGAAATCTTTAATAAATTAATAAAAAATTAAAAAAAAAGAAACATCAAAAAAAAAAAAAAAGAAAAGAAAGAAAGTATATTCCAGGTCTGCAGCCCAATCTGCTTCCCACATTGTTAGGACTTCTCTTATTGGACAAACTGGACATCATTATTCCCTCAACAGAAATAGTCTCACCTTGGAAAACCTCTCAAAGGGATCCAGGTCAGATCTTGAGTTAACTCCCTTTGAGTTAATTAGTTCTGAGAACTGGTGGTTCTGGCCAGAAGTAGTGGTTACCCAGATCAGCACATCCAGTGGAACTCGTCGAAGCATCTGCTCTTACAGGGCGTAAGCTGCTTTCTGATCAGACAGGAAGAAGCTCTGCTTTACTCTCGCTGACTATAGATTTAGGCATTTGCCTATAAGCTCTTTCCTGTATTTAGGTCAGATTTGCTATATTAATGTAGCAGTGTTCCTTATATTAAAGAATATTTCTGTAGGCTGGCCTTGAACTTACCTTCTTCCCAGGCAAAGCCTTGAATTTTCAAACAAGTCTCAGCTTCACAAATCACTGGGAGTATATGCCTTTGCTACCATTCCTGACTTGTTTGAGAGGCTTCTGAATTCTTCTGTTTTATCAGTCTTGGGACTGTGCATGCCAGTATCAGCAATTTAGCCAGACTTGGCTTAGAAATAAACCTGGGCTTTGGGGATGGTGGCTTATGTTCATAATCCCAACACTTTTAGGAAACTGAGACAGGAGAATTGCCATGGATTTGAGGCCAACATGGGCTATAGTGTGAGACACTATCTCAAAAATAATTAAATAAGTAAACCCAAAAATAAATGTGGAAGGATTACTTTCTCAAATTACCCACTCTGGAGACAGATGCATGAGTAAGTCAAAACATCTATCAACTAAATTTAACCACAAGCACAATTTGGTATGGTTAAAATAAATATTTCCTAATATCTTTAACCAAGGAACTGGTTTGGTTGATCATACATAAGAGTATGTCTCCTGGTCATATTTCTTTGGGAATTATAAAACCACTTCTTACCATTTATTTAAAAAATGGTTTTATGGGTGGTTGAATATGTGGTAGATTTTAAGAATAAGTACTTTATTTGGTCCTGTAAATTTGATTGGACTGGGGTAGAATGCATACCTGTTTTCCCAGCATTTGGAAAGTAAAGGCAGGAAAACTAGGAATTCATAGTCGGCCTGGACTGCCTGAGACTCTGTATCACAAAAAAAAAAAAAAAAAAAAAAAAAAAAAAAAAAAAAAAAAAAAAAAAAAACCAAGACAATCAGGACAGCCTAGGGGTGGTCGAGACACAGCTCCTAGACAGTCAGGACAGCCTAGGGGTGGTGCTGGAGAGATGCTCAGTGGTGAAGAGCACTTGCTGTTGCTGAAGAGAACCAGGTTGGACTTCTGGCACTCACATGATAGCTAATGACCATCCACAACTACAGTTCTGGGCATTTCAGACTCTTGTGACTTCCACAAGCATCTGCATGCACATGGTAGACATACAGACATACAGTCACACAGAGCAAGCAGTGCTCTTAACCACTGAGCCATCTCTCCAGCCCCTGTATATTGCTCTTCCAGAGGATAGGAGTTCAGTTCCCAGCACTCCTGTTGGGAATCCCCTGTAACTCCAGGTGATCCAGCACCCTTTTCTGGACTCCATGAGCATGTACACCCACGTGTACTATCCCCCAAAGAGATAAGCACATATGCACATAATTAAAAAATAATAAAATCTTTAAAACTACAAAAAAAAAACATGTGTTTTGGTAAGAAACAACCTTCCTATCTATAAATTAGTAATAAAGAAATGAGTCAAGAGCTATGTGATGGCTCAGTGGCTTAAGGTAGTTTCTGCCAAGGCCTGAGGACCCGAGTTTGAGTCCTAGAACTCACATGTAGCAGAGAATAAACTTCCATGAAGTATTCTCTGATTTTCATATGTGTGCCATGGCACATATGCTCCTCCCAATAAATATGTTGTATATATAAAAACATACATGTAATAAAAGTATGTATGTAATAAAATATTTTAAATGAGTTGAAATGCTAAGGTTTTTTTTAAGCTTTTCTTTTTTTTAAGTGCATTGGTATTTTGCCTGCATGTATGTCAGTGTGAAAATGCCAGATTCGCTGGGAATGGAGTTGCAGATGGTTGTGAGCTGCCATGTTGCTGCTGGAAATTGAACCTAGGTCCTCTGGAAGAGTAGCCAGTGCTCTCAACTGCTGAGTCATCTCTCCAGCCCAAAATGCTAGAATTTTTAAAGCAGTTATGATTTTTGTTGTTGTTGTTGCTGTTTCTTTGAGACAGGATCTCTCTATGTAGTTCTGGCTGTCCTGGAACTCACCATATAGACCAGATTGGCCTTGAATTTGTAGAGATCTGCCTGCCTCTGCTGGGACTGAAGGCTGTGGAGGAGACTATACCAATCTCAACCTTGAATTTTTCGTACTTCTGCCTCCATTCCTGAACTCTGCTACAAGGTTTCATGCAGTGCTGGGGATCAGAATCTAACTCTGGGACACTGTATATGCTGGGCAAGCATTCTACCAACCGAGGCACGTACCTAGCTTCTTTACCCCCCTTTTTTGCTGGGGGGATGAGAATAAAACTTGGATTCATCTTGTGTTGGGTCTACAGATGTGCACCAACATGTTTGGTATTGGTGACTTTGTGTATGCGTGTGTGTGCACATGCGTGTGTGTGTGTGTGTGTGTGTGTGTGTGCTCGCAGGTGTGCATGTAAATGCAGGCATCTGGAGGCAAAAGGTCAATGTTGTGTATCTTCTTCAATGGGTTTCCATCTTATGTTTCAGATAGGAGGTCTATATTGGTAATATGGGTCTTCTAATATATGTATATATGTATGTGTAGCCATATGTGTGTGTGTGTACACACATACAACCATAGATGTCTTTTGTAAAGTGAAATTTATGATTTTCCTTTCTTATAGCAGTATGGTTAGATTAGATGAAAAAAGTATTTACTTATTTTAATTTTTTAGTTTTTGGTTTCTTGAGACAGGGTCTCTCTATGTAATCCTGGCTGACCTACAATTCAAAATCACTATGTAGACCAGACTGGCCTTCAACTCACAAAATCTGCCTGTCTCTGCCTTCTGAATGGTATGCTACCACATGGCTGAGAATAATTTAGGGCAGTGTCTAAGGGAACTATGATAAGGACACAAGCAATGTTGTGTACATATATTCCAGTGTATGTACAGTATGATTTATTACTAAGTCGATTGAGGATTGTTATGTTGCTTCCAATATTCTGCACTTTGATCTATTCTATAGTCTAAGATCTGTCTCAGCAGGATAGCTATACCGCACCTGGTTTTGTTAGTTCAAGAATGTAGTTTGGGCCAGGTTTGGTGACACATATTTGATCCCAGCACTTAGGGGTCATAGGTAGGTGGATCTCTGTGAACTCAAGGCCTAGCCTGGTCTACATAGAGAATTCTAGACTAGCTACAGCTACATAGTAAGACCCTGTTTCAAAAAAGATCGTTTGGGGCCAGTAGATTAGGTGGTGGCCATCCAACCTAACAACCTGAGTTCCACGTGTCGGGCTGAGTGAACTGGCTCCTGAAATTGTCTTTCACATGTAATGATATACACACAGGCATGTGTGACACACATGTTAAATATATAATTGTAATTTAGAAATCCAAAAGCAACCAAACAAAACTAGATTGTAGTTAACTAGGTGTGGTGACACCCATAAACACTTATAATCCCAGCACTGGAGAGCTGAGGAAAGAGAATCGGGATTTCAAGGTCGTCCTCAGCTAAATATGGAGTTCTGAACTACAGGAGGCCTGGTTCAAAAGGACAACAATAATAAACAAAAAACCAGACAAAACAGAAAAGACTATATAGTTCAAAGCAATCCTAGAAATACATGGCAAACTATGCTTGCAATCCTAGCACTTAGGTTGTTTTTTTTGTTTGTTTGTTTTTTTGTTTTTTCGAGACAGGGTTTCTCTGTGGTTTTGGAGCCTGTCCTGGAACTAGCTCTTGTAGACCAGGCTGGTCTCGAACTCACAGAGATCCGCCTGCCTCTGCCTCCCGAGTGCTAGCACTTAGGTTGTTAAGGCAGGAGAACTGCCTTGAATTCCAGCCAGCAGGGGCTAGAGTGAGACCTTGTGACAAAAAAAAAAAAAAAAAAAAAAAAAA
>NW_026068050.1:0-119807 GCF_014885135.2 Alexandromys fortis | reverse complement strand
GGCAGGAAGGGGAACAGAGAAAAATGTAGAGCTCAATAAATATCAATAAAATAAAAAAAGATTTTATTTATTTATTTATTTATTTATTTATTTATTTAGTTTTTGAGACAGGGTTTCTTTGTGTAGCCCTGGCTGTTGTGGAACTCTTTAGACCAGACTGGGCTCTATTGAAGTCAGAGATCCATCTGCCTCTGCCTCCTGAGTGCTGGGATTAAAGGTGTGCACCACCACCATCACCACCACTACTGCCTGGCCTAAGATTTATTTTTATTATTTTTATTTATGTGTATGCCTGCATATGTGTTCACAGGTACCTGAAGAGGCCAGAAGCGGGTGTTGTATACCCTGGAGCTGAAAATTTAGATAGTTGTGAGCTGGCTGATGTGAGTGCTGGGAACCAAATGCAATGGAAGAGCAGCAAGTCCTGCTGAGCCATCCTCTCCAAATCCAATTTCTCCTTCCTTCCTTGCTTCCTTCCTTGCTTCCTTCCTTTCTCCCTTCCTTCTTTCTTTTTCTTTGTTTCTTTTTTTCTCCTCCCCACCTCCGTTCTTTCTTTTTGTAACAAGGTTTCTCTGTATAGTCCTGTCTGTCCTGGAATTCCCTTTGTAGATCAGACTGGCCTTGAACTCAGAGATCTGCCTGTCTCTACCTCCAGAGTGCTGGGATTCAAGGCATGTGTCACCACTGCTGGGCTCCAAGTTTATTTTTTTGATTTATTGGTTTTAATACTTTACAGTTTATAAAAACTCATGTGGCTGTATATTTACATTTTCACATTTTTCTGTGTATATTATACATTAATAAAAAAATAAGCAAAATGCATCTTCCCTTCAGTTTTGCTTCCTAGATTCCCAGTTTCTCTCTCTGAAGAGAAAACCAGTTAACTTTCTGTGTATTCTTCCAAAGCTTTTGTATGTATAAATGAGCTTACAAATAGTACTGCTTCTTTTTTCTGTTGAAATAGGAGCGACAGGGCTGCGTCCCCGGCACCCGGCCGCCCGCATGGCTAGTTTATACCCAGAAATAATTACACGGAAACTGTATTCTTTCAAACACTGCCTGGCCCGGCTAGGTCCAGTTTCTTATTGGCTAGCTCTTACATATTGTTCTAACCCATTTCTAATATTCTGTGTAGCCCATGAGCTGGCTTACCAGAGAGGATCTTAACCTGCATCTGTCTGGAGTGGGAGCATCATGGCGACTCCTCCTCTAACCTTCTTTCTCCCAGAATTCTCTTCTGTATACTCCGCCTACCTAATTTTCTATCCAATAAAATGGGCCAAGGCAGTTTCTTTATTAGTAAGAAATCATTCCCACATCATTTCCCCTTTTTCCGTTTAAACAAAAAAGAAAGGCTTTAACTTTAGCATAGTAAAATTACATATAACAAAACAGTTATCAAGTAAGAATTACAGTTACAATATTTATATCTATTTTATCTCTTACCATAACTAAGGAAAACTATAACTATTCATTCTTCAACTCCATCAAAGACTCCAGAAGGATATAATATTACCTAAGTACACAAGAAATAAGAAAACTCTAGAAATGACAGAGACATCTCGCTGCCTGGACAGTCACCCAAAGTTCTTTGGTACCGTTGGGGCATCCATCTTCGGCCTACAGGCCCATGGTATCCAGATACATTTCCATGAAGCAGGAAATTTCAAAGACAGTTCAGTCATTTTCTGCTGTGTCCTGCAGAATGTCTCGCAGACTCTTTCATGAATCAGGAACCCCGAAAGACCATCTCACCTTTAGGCAAGTTCAGCAGTCCTCTCTCTGAGGGTTCTCTGTGTCCAGTTTATGCAACAGTCCAGGCAAGAGCAGTTTCTTGCCCAAATGACTATCCAACTCCATAAGGATCCTCTTCGATGCCCATCTTCCTCTTGAAGTAGCTGGTGCTGCCAGGAGCAGACGTGTCTCCTTGTCATGAAAAGTCCTAAGTTATTAAAATATTTTAAATGCCATATTCTGCAGTCTTTGAAAGATATGAAGAATGCCTATCTAACTGAAATATATCTCTATATATCTAGAAAATCTAATTAACATGACTACAAGCTTAACTATTAGCGATGATTATCCATTAACAACCTATATTTCCTAATTATACATTACATTTTTAAATGAACTACACAATCACAATACCTTAATCAAGATCAAAAATACATATACATATAACAAAATTGACCTTAAAATCCATACCAATGCAAATTATTCATATCTATATCATATCCCCCTTTAAATGTAAAAGAACATTTATAAACAATATTTGGGAACATGGGCGTAGTTTTTTCTCTCCAAACTGCTTCCTGCTGAATAGGGGCGTCGTTAATTAGGTCGTTCATGGTATAACCTGTGTGCTAGTTTCATCTCAGTTGGCAATTGAGCGAAGCAATTTTTTGAGGGTGTTCACAGCAACCTTTCAGGAGGGCGTGGTCTATCATACCAAATCGGAATAGATGCAATCCACAGGGTCTCATCCTCTGCAAAAACAAAAGAAGACCCTCTCCAAAGCATCATATCCTTAGACCCAAATTCTGAAATCATAATACCCTCATGATATCCATTTTGGTTTAGCTTGGCAGCCCATATAATGAAATGTCTCTCTGTACTTAGCTCCTTCACAGTCAAAAATTTTAAAGAAAACACAATGTACATAATCCAGACTCTCTGTGAATTTTCCATTTTTACGTGGCTTATTTTTCTTTATTTCTCTTAATCTATAACTATCTGTACTTCTGTACTCTGTCTCTTTAAAGACTTTACCCTTTTTCTTTTTAAGACATTAACTTTATTCTTTATATTCTTTTTCTTCTCTTTCCCAAGCCTACGTACATTTATCCAACAGTGTCTGAATCTGTTTTATTGTGAATCTGTAATTTTTTTACTATCCAGGAGCATTTCTTAAAATGTTAAGCATTTCTTAAAAACTTAAGTTGCACCATGTACAGGTAATACGGTACTGCCTGTGTCCTGCCCAGTCTAAACCTTAACTGCACGGTTTTAAGGTAATTACGGTAGTTCCTGCCTGAGATCAGCACAGTTCAGCATGGAGCAGCCGCTCCTGCCTCAGAGTCATTTGGTGCTTCTGAGCTGAGCACAGTTCCAGGCACACAGCAGTTCACATTGGAGCCGCAATCAGCAGTTTAATTCTGAGACTGAGTGTGCAGCACAGAAACTCTTTTCATCCAAGTTACAGCCAAATCTGACACGCAGAGCACTGCGCAGTCTGAAAATGCGTCTCTGTATGGCGGCAGGAATCCGCCATGCTCTTCCGCCTGCCTAAGCCTGATTCTGCCGTCTGCCCAGGTGCAGGCGGGAAGCGCTGAGCCATCGGCACGGTCTCAGAGCACTCTCCTCCGATCCCAAGCGGGAACACAAACATCCAGTCCCATAAAAGCCTTGAAATGCTTTAAAGCCAGAGTTCACGCTGGCAGTACAGCCCCAGGAAGCCGCGCTTTAAAATGACGCAGCTTTTTTTCTCTGCTGCTGTTGCTGAATCAGGAATCTCTCTACAGCACGCCACCAACAAAACAGCAAAAATCTGTGTTAAACTCTCTCTCCCTTATTTTTAAGCCTTCTCAGGTTTTTAAGTGGATTTAGCCCATCACGTCTGGGCGCCATCTGTTGAAATAGGAGCGGCGGCAGGGCTGCGTCCCCGGCACCCGGCCGCCCGCATGGCTAGCTTATGCCCAGAAATAATTACACGGAAACTGTATTCTTTCAAACACTGCCTGGCCCGGATAGTTCCAGTTCCTTATGGCTAGCTCTTACATATTGTTCTAACCCATTTTTAATATTCTGTGTAGCCCACGAGCTGGCTTACCAGGGAGGATCTTAACCTGCGTCTGTCTGGAGCGGGAGAACCATGGCGACTCCTCACACAGCTTCTTTTTTCCAGCATTCTCCTCTGTCTACTCCGCCTACCTAATTTTTTATCCAATAAAATGGGCCAAGGCAGTTTCTTTATTAATAAGAAATCACTCCCACATCATTTTTCTTTTATTTATTATGTATACAGTGTTCTGTCTGCATGCCAGAGGAGGGAACCCGATCAAATTATAGATGGTTGTGAGCCACCATATGGTTGCTGGGAATTGAACTCAGGACCTCTGGAAGAGCAGTCAGTGCTCTTAACCACTGAGCCATCTCTCCAGCCCCATTTTTTCTTTATATAAATGATAGCTTGTTATGTATACTATTTGAAGTCTTGCATTTTTAATGTTTTCTCTCTCTATATTTTTTTAAATGTGTATGGTTGTTTTTCTCTGCATGTATGTCTGTTCATCATATGCTCCCTCAGAGTCCAGAAGAGAATGTTGGATCCCCTGCGACTGGAGTTACCATTTGGGTACTAGAATTGAACCCAGGTCTTAGGGTCAGCCCAGTATTCTTCTTTTTAAATTTTTATTTATTTATTAAATTTAGGTTTTTCAGGACAGGATTTCTCTGTAGGTTTGGAGCCTGTCCTGGAACTCTGTAGACCATGCTGGCCTAGAATTGAACCCAGGTCCTAAGGTCAGCCCAGCATTCTTCTTTTTAAATTTAATTAATTAATGTATTTATTTAGTTTTTTTCAAGACAGGGTTTTTCTGTAGCTTTGGAGCCTGTCCTGGAACTCTCTCTATAGCCAGGCTTGCCTCTAACTCAGAGATCCACCTGCCTCTGCCTCCCAAGTGCTGGGATTAAAGGCGTGCACCACTACTGCCTGACATAAACAGTATTCTCACCCTTTGACTCATCATCATTTCAGCCCCTGAGTGTTTCATTTTTTACTTCCTGTTATATTTTCATAATTGCATACTGTCTTTATTTTAACTCCAGTACTTACTGCATACTTACAGTGCCTAGTGTACCAGGCTTTTTCTTTTAGGCCACTAACCAGCTCCCAAATCATGACAAAGACACTTTTACCTCTCTTCTTTTTTTGTAATAGTTTTATTTAATCTTATTTTATGTGCATTGATGTAAGGGTGTCAGATCTCCTGGAACTTGAGTTACAGACAGTTGTGAGCTGTCATGTGGTTGTTCGGAATTGAACTTGGGTCCTCTGCAAGAGCAGCCAGGGCTCTCTTCTCAGCCAGGGCTGAGTCATCTCTCCAGCCCCTCTTCTATATATTTTGCTTTCACTGCTTCTCAGTATACCTGGCTAGTGGCTGCCTTGTTCTCGCCTCCTTTTTTCCTTTCGGAGCCTAGATTTCTCCTCTTATGTATTCTCTATGCCTGCTGGCCCCACCTGTCCTTTCCCTGCCTAGCTATCGGCCATTCAGCTTTCTTAGACCAATCAGGTGCCTTAGGCAGGCAAGGTGAAAAGGATGCAGCACATCTTTACATAATTCAACAAGTGCAGCATAAACAAAAGTAACACACCTTTACACAGTCAAAATAATATTCTGCAGCATAAACGAATGTAACACATCTTTGCCCAGTTAATATCCCACAACAGCCCGGCATGTAAATATACTTGTTACACAGGCTGTCTTCCAGTTACAGTACTGAAACTAGCTCTTGTGTGGGTTCCTGAGTTCAACCTAGAGTCCATCTTACTGGTGGCAAAAGACAAACTAACTTAGTTGAAGGGGTCACAAGCATGAAGGGGTCATGCTTTTAAGTCCATCACTTAAGATGCAGATCTCTGTGAGTTCAAGGCCAGACCGATTTACACAGCCAGGACGTGTACAGCTAGGGCTATATGGAGAGGTCATAAACACCTCCCCCTTCAAAAAAAAAAAAACCCAAAAATACTTAGCTGACGTTGCTACTGCACCAGTGCAAAAATGAGGTTAAGACTATATTGTAAGAAAAAAAATTATTTTCAATTAAAAGTATTTAAAGTTAGGTTTGCTGGTGCATTTAATCCCAGCACTAAGGAGGATCTCTGCAAGTTTGAACCCAGTATGGTTGAGTTCTACGTTCTATGGCAGCCAGAGATACATAGAGAAACCATCTTTCAAAATCAAACAAGCACACAAACACACATATACATATTAAAATCAAGTGAAGTCGGGTATTACTTTTCAAGTCCTACAGTTGTTGCAAGGGCATGTACTGGAGTCCCAGTTTCCTGGACCACTTGAAACCAATAGGTCAAAAGCCGCCTGAGAAAAGAGGGAGGCCTGATTCCATCCTGCCTTTAAAAAGTTCTCCAAGATGAGCACCAAAAAACGACAGCATTTTCTTTTCTGAAGACTCTTCCCCTGGTTCTTTCTGCTTGCTCCAGTCCTGGGGGGACTAGCTGTGGCACTCTGGTTTTGTTGAAATCCTCTGGAATACTTATCTTTGGTCTAAAATGATGAAAAACCACAGCAGGCTCAGTCAGCCCGCCCTTCACAATGCCCCTATCCTGAGAGGCCCAAACTCTGGTGCGCTTGCCCTAAGGGAAATAAAGCATTTGCAAAGGCTGTGTGTTCCTGAATGAATTCTGACATAAAATGTCTTTTTCTAGTACGCGATTAAAATTAGCTACAATGATGCTAGAATACAGGATACATTGAGCAAAGAAATGTGACCCTTGCTTATCTGTCAGATTCTTGGCATCTGAGCTTCTTAGACCTCCGAGGCAGCCTTTTAAGACCCTAAGATGTGGGTTCCTCACGAATAGGTGGTAGCCGCCTGTGAATGCGGGGGAAGGGTGCCGTTTTACCATAATTTTGGATTCTTTTAACTCAGTCCCGTCTTCCTCTCCCTCCGGTAGGGGAGTTGCCTCGTCTCCCGCAGCCCCTCCCCCGCCACTCCGCTCGGCCTCCCCTCCTCCCAGCTCCTCTCTGTCTCCCCCTCTCGGACAGCTTTCAGCCCGGCCCTCCCCGGCGCCTGTTTGTGAATGAGATGCTCAGTTTCTCAATGGAGCCGCGGGGGGCTCGTGCGGACGCGGCGCAGGCCGCAGCGCTGGCCCTGAGCCGGGAGGGGGACGCCTTTTCCTCGCTCGCTCGCGCCCGCCCTCCCTCTCGCCGCCGCGGCTTTTGAGGAACTGGGCCGCGAGGCCGCCGCGCAGGTCGCAGGGCCCGCATCCCCGAGGACGCCCGGGCTGGACGCGCTTTCAGGGCCAGCGAGCTCTGCTCGCGAGTGAAGACGCCCCGGAGGCCGGCGGCCTTCGCGAGGGGCTTTAAAAGTTGTCGCTCTCATTATTTCCTTTAAAGAAAAAAAGAAAATAACCACCCCGTGCTGCTGTTAGTTCCTCGGCTGACTTTTTTCCTCCTCCGGAGAGGCGGGGTAGCGCGAGGAAAGGAGTGAAGAAAATAAGAGGCATTTCCTCCCCGCGGGAGCGACAGCCGATTCTCCGGCCAGCAGGAGCGGCGTTGGCAGCCGCCGCGGGCGCCGGGCCGCGCCGGTCCCACCATGCGTGAGCCGGCCGAGAGCTGCTGAGGCGCCGGGCCGCAGACGCGGAGTTGGAGGGCAGGCGGCGGGCTTCGGCGCTCGCGGACCAGTGCTGTCCCCCGGCGGGCGACGGCGGCGGCGGCGGGATGGAGCCGGTGACCGCGCCCCGGCCGGACATGGCGCCGGAGCTGACCCCCGAGGAGGAGCAGGTAAGCGCGGCCGCCGCGGTGGGTGTGTCCGAGCCTCCGAGGCCTAGGCCGGCGTCTGCTCGCCAAGCTGCGCTCGTCGCCCCGGGCCCTCCGCGCTCCCGCTCACGTCTCAGGCCTGCGGGCTGGCCTTCCCGGCCGGAGACCGCGCCCCAGGCCGCCGCCCGTCCAGCTCGGGAGCCGGGGGACCCCTCGCCCTGAGATTCTTATGATTCGAGGCTTCCGCTCCCCTCCCCCTCCCGCCGCTCTATTCCAATGAATATTAAAGTTCCCGAACTGGGGTAGGCTCCCCACGGGATGATTGCAGAACACCTTGCCCCCCGGTCCTTCCCTCTTATAAAGGTTTTGTTTCTTTTCTTGAGGGTCAGTTTTCAAGGGCAAGAAAAGCCATGGGATGGGGGTGGGGGCGGATTCTTAGGTGGTTATCTCCGTTCCCAAGAAGAGGGGAGGTAGCAGCGCTGGTAAATGGGTGCCCCAGTTTCTCAAATGAACCCTTCATGCTTTCCAGACTGCTGTGACGGGCCTACTTAGATCCTGAAAGATCTGCCTCTTCTCCGGCTCCCCAATTCCCTGGCCTTGACCTCCCCATTCTGCTTTCCCAGGCTGGGCTCTTTTCCCTCATCCCCCACTTCCCTGCCCCCAACTCATCTAACTGTCTCCATCTTTCTGAAGCCCATATTGGAGTTCCATTGTCCATTTTTAAAGCTCATGACCTTAAGTTCCCAGAAAGGAGTGGTTGGCTGCATTATCATTTGAGGGGGGTTTAGTAAGGGAGAAGCCTAGCGCTCTTGTAACTTTCCACCCCCATATTTTAGCACAGACTGCTTCAGAGGAAGATAGGAAAACCGGCTAGGATGAGATCTGCTCTTGCTTCTCTCCTTAGCGCTGCTCATACCCAAACATAGCTGTGCTCAAATATGGCCATGATCTGGTTGTACCTTAAAAAAATAAATAAAATAAATGAAAGAGGAAAAGGTGAGACATGCTGGCAACGCTCTCTAACCTTTGTTCACGAGGCCCACATTTGTTAGCAGTCTGTAGAGGAGAGATATTTGGTTTAATGGGCTTATTGAAGACCTGAGTTTTGGGGGGTGGGGTGAAGCGGGGTTTAGACAGGGTTATTCCGTGTAACCTTAGCTTCTTGGGTATTCTGGAACTCGCTCTGTAGACCAGGCTGTCCTGGAATTCTCAGAGATCCCCCTGCCTTTGCTTTCTGAGTCCTGGGATTTAAAAGTGTGCACCACCACCGGATGGCTAGGACCTGATTTCTTAAAAACCCATGATTTTTCTTTTCTTTTGTGGGAATGTTTTTTGTATTTGGTCTCAGACCATACTCTTAGATAAACTCAGCATGAGTAGAAAACTTAAAAGAAATAAATTTTTTTAAAAACAATGATAACAATCTTGGTAACTGCAACTGGGTCTTCTCTGTGTGTGTGTGTGTGTGTGTGTATGTTTGTCTCTGTCTCTGTGTTCTGTCTCTCTCAGCCTCTCTCTTTGTATCTCTGTCTCTCTCTGTGTTCTGTCTCTGTCTCTCTCTTCTGTCTGTCTGTCTGTCTCTCTCTCTCTCTCTGAACAGGGTTTCACTGTGTAGTAACTGTGACTGTTCTGGAATTTGATTTGTTGACCAGACTGGTCTTGAACTAACGGAGATTCCTGTCCTGGCCTCCTGGGTGCCGGGGTTAGAGGAGTGGCACCGCCCGCCCGGCTCAAAGCTGTTTAGCAGTTTTTATTTCACATTCTCCTGCACTCACAAGATTGTAGACTCATTGAGGGTGGGCCTGTGTCTTTGTCTTTTTGACACCTGTGTATGTATATGGTAATGAGGGCTAAATATATTGTTAGCCACACAGTATATTCAGGAAAGGCGGAAAATCCCACACCCATTTTTGTTATCTTTCCATTCTTGATTTAAAAAAAGAAAGAAAATCCTGTTGGTCATAGAATAGAAGCATTTTTTAAACTGTTAATACTGATTATCTTTAAAGAAATCCAGAGAGAACCATTTTTTCCTTTCTAGTTTTTAACTAGTTTTACTACTGATTTTATAATCAGACAACTCTTCATTCATAAAATAGAATAAATGTGGCCCTGGGCTGAGGAGAGCAGAAGAAAGCAGAAACAAGAGCTAACAGTGGGTTGTCTTTATCAGAGTTAACTTCTTTTAGCTTCTTGAGACACATTCTCACTCTGAACTAAAAACTTCTCTCTTTCTATTGTTTTTTTTTTCTTTTTGATTAGTTTCAGAGGGACATTTTCCTTTCTTATTTTCTTTGGGGTTCATCAGTTCTGAAGTTACGAGGCCTCAGCAAGGTGTGCTGTTGTTACACCTGTAACCCCAGCACTTGGCAGGAAGGGGCAGTACCAGCAGTCCAAGGTCATCCCCAGTTTATTTAGTGATTTGTCATTAATTCTTATTTTTATATGTATGCATGTGCACTTGAATGCAGTTGCCCACAAAGTTCAGAAGAGGACAGTTGAATGCCCTGCAAATCTAGGCAGTTATGAGCTGCCTGATGTTGTAGGTGCTGGGACCTGAACTTGGGTTCTCTGGAAGAGCAGTATATACTCTAAAGCACTGAAACATCTTCTAACCTCTGTGTAGTGATTTCGAGGCCAGCCTGGTCATTATGCTGGGCCTGGTTGTACACACCTTTAAGCCAGCACTGGGGAAGAACAGGTAGGCAGATCTCTGTGAGTTTAAAGGCAGCCTGTTCTATATGGTGAACTCTAGGGCTATGTAGTGAGACCCCCCACATACCAAAAAAAAAAAAAGAGACATCAGTGTCATTAGAAAATTTAAAATAAAAATCTAAGGAAAGTAGATACTTAAAGCATTGAATAAGAACATTCAATTCATAGAATTAGTATTGTACTAAAGGTTCCTTTTTCTACTTCATAAGAGAAAAAAAAAATAAAATTAAGTAACTGGTGACCTAGAAGAAAACCCTGACAAAACAAACAGTTATGCCTGATTCCCAAGGACATACTTTCTAGTCATTCCAGAATGTCGAAATATAAATAGAGCTTTATTATTTTCTTTTTCTTTTTGGTTTTCTGAGACAGGGTTTCTCTGCATAGTCCTAACTGTCCTAGAACTCCTTTGTAGACCAGGCTGGCCTTCAATTCAGTCCCCTTGCCTCTGCCTCCTAAATGCTGGCATTAAAGGCATGTGCCACCTCTGTCCAGCCTAGTCTTATTTTAGCTCAATAAAGCTTGAGGTTTTAAATTAATTAGTTAATTAATTTTAAGGCAAGGTCTCCCAATTTAGTCCTGCCTGGTGTGGAATTTGCTCTGTAGAGCAGGTTGGCCTTAATCTCACTGAGATCCACCTGCTTATGCCTCCCATGTACTGAGATTAAAGGTGTGTACTACCATGCCTGGCCACTTCACAGTATCCATCTGGAGTGTTGGGATTATAGGCTTGTTCCACTAACATAAAAGGAATTCCTTTTAGTTGTTTTTGGAGATAGGGTTTCTCTGTGTAGTCCTATCCTGGAACTTACTTTTTATACTACATTGCCCTTGCACTGGTTTCTCCTGCCTCTGCCTCCTGAGTACTTGGATTAAAGGCATGTACCACCACCACCACTTTTAAGGTATTTTTAAGACCAGTCTTGGTGACACTCAGCACTGGGGAGGTATAGACAGGATTTCTGAGTTTGAGGGCCAGCTTGATTTTTATAATGACTTCCAGATCATAGCGAGACCATATTCTAATAAAGAAAAAGAGGGATTTAAAAAAAATTGCTAATATTGCTTGGGTGACTTGGTCCTTATTTTTTATTTCTATTTGTTTTCTTTTTTTTTTGGAAAGGGGGAAATAACCCAGAGCCTTTATTCAACCATCCTCTTGTCATGAAATCCTGTTCTGTAAGGAAATAGGCTATTACACTAGATTAGAATATACTCCTGAGGTGGGGTAGGATGGGGGTATTCATCCTTTTGAAATGTTTTAACTGCTTTACAGCTCCTTGAGGACTCCTGCCTCCTGGGCATGTCTTTCTGCAGTCATGCCAATCAAAATCTTGGACACTTTGTTGCTTTTATTCCTTGTATAAAATGTATCATAGAAAATGTATCATTAGGTTTTCTTTAGTATCTCTTGAATTTGTCAGCTTCAGTCTGTCACCCTCACTTGATCACAATCCCCTGTCCGAACTACTGCCTATCCTAATAAGAGTCTGTTTAAATTTTTTTAATGTTTATTTTCCCCTCAGCTCCATCTATATTTGAGAAGCTAAATCCAGACTATAGGTCTGATCACATCTTCCCCTCAGCCTGCCTGCCTTCCAGATAAGCGCTGAAGGGAGTATTTTGTTTTGTTTTGATGGCTCTGTTGATAGTCCAGGGCCTTGTGAGGGAAAAGCATATACTGTAGCCTTCCTTTTAAGAGGTTTTCATTTCTGAGTATGTTTGTATGCCGTGAGTACACGTACTCTCAGAGGTTCGGAGAGGAAGTCAGATGCCCTGGAGCTGGCGTTCTGGGTGGCTATGAGCTAGCTGTCCAGTGCAGATGCTGAGGCCTAAGCTCAGGTCCTCTGCAAGAACAGGAAGCACTGTAAATTTTAAATACTTAGAGAGCATCTCTAATGCTCTTAATGCTTTTCTACCTGAGAAATAGTCACAGCATCCTCCTGTCTCACTGTGCTTCCTCCTGCCATGGAGTCTGTACGAGCTGCACTCCACTTCTGGGAACACCTCTCCTTTTGACCTCAGTCCTAATCCTTTATCTTTCAGTTTGTACCTCCTTGTGGAAGATAGTCTTAGATCTGTCTCAGTTAGGTTAAACCCCTTCCCTGGCTCTTGCTTACCTCTCTGTCCTTGATTTATCATGAGTTTATACTTCCTTCATTTCGTGACTATGAACTTCAGAAGAGTTGAACATTTTGCTTTTGCTCACCATCATATTAAACTAATTTTTTTGTTTGTTTTTCTTTTTTTTTCTTAAACAACAATTGTCCATCAAGGATGGTGGTACAGACCTATAATCCCAGCGCTGTGGAAGCTGAGGCAGGAAGATTGAGTTGAGGCAAGCCTGGCCTAGGTAGTGACCCTGTCTCCAAAAACAAACAAGAAAATAAAATTTTTAATACGTATTTTGATAAGACTTTGTTTTTGTTTGTTTTTATAAACTTAGACCAGGTATGATATAGAACATGCCTTTAATTCTACTGCTCGGGAGGCAGAGGCAGGTGGATCTCTGAGTCTGAGACCAGATTGAGCTAGGGAATGAGTTCTAGGACAGCCACAGTGAAACCCAGTTTTGAAAAACCAAAAAAAAAAAAAAAAAAAAAGTCTCTTGAAATCTCTCAAAGCCCACTCCCATGCCACATCTCCTTCATGAAGGCCATATCTCCTAATTATTCCCAAAGCAGTGCCACCATCTGGGAACTGCATATTCAAATATATGCACATTTGTGGGACTTTATCATTCAAACAACCACACCATTCATGTTCTTTTTTTTTTTTTTTCCATTGGTTTTTCATGACAGGGTTTCTCTGTGTAACAGTCTTGACTGTCTGCAACTCACTTTGTAGACCAGGCTGGCTTTGAAATCACTGAGATCCTCTTGTCTGTGTCTCCCAAGTGCTGTGATTAAGTGTGTGCCACCTCTGTCTGATGTAAGAAGTCCTTCTATGTGTTGTTTTTATTGGTTAATGAATAAAGCTGCTTTCAGCCAATGGCTTAGCAGAGTAAAGCCGGGTAGGAAATCCAAACAGAGATGTAGAGAGCGAGTAGGCCAAGTTGGGGAGAAGCCCTTTAGCCACACAGGAGACAGCCGCCTCTACCAGAGCCGTCGAAACTTTGCTGATAGGCCTTGACCTCGTGGTGATGCACAGATTAATGGAGATGGGTTAGTTTAGGATATAAGAGCTAGCTAGGAATATGTCTAAGCTATTGGCCAAACAGTGCTGTAATTAATATAGTTTCTGTGTGATTATTCATGTCTGGACGACTGGGAAAAATGAGTAGCCTGGCAACCACTGTCTGGCTATTTTTTCCCCCATCCATTTCTTTGAGACAAGGTCTCTTGCTAGCTTGGTGCTCACCCATTAGACCTGACTAGTTGGCCAGTGAGCCCTAAGGGCTTTCTCATCTCCGCCTTCCTAGCACAGCAATTATAATTGTGTGCTCCTCGCTCTGGGTCTGGGAGTTTTACTTGGGTTCTGACCATGAAATTCAGGACCTTGTGCTTGCCCAGAAGGCTCTTGACCAACTGAGCCATCCCCTCCCCCACTGTCTTTTGTCTTTTTTTTTTTTTTTCTTTTTTGAAATGAGGTTTCTAGTGGTCTGACCTCTACATGGATGACCTTGAGTTTCTGACCTTTCTGCTTGCCTCTACTTTCTCAGTTTTGCCCCTGATTTTATCTGATGCTGGCGGTCCAACCCAGGGCTTTTGCATGCTAGGTAAATGCTACTAACTGAGCTATATCCTCTGATGATTTTAATTATATATTAAAAGTATTTACTTATTTATATATTCTTTTAAAGATTTATGTTTTAAGTTTTAAAAATATCTTTTATTAGATTTTTTTCACTTTATTTTGTGTGTGTTTTATCTGCCTGTACGTATGTACTGTGTGCATGCTTGATGTCTGCAGAGGTCAGAGGAGGGCAACAGAGTCTTTGGAACTGGAGGTACTGACAGACCCCATATAGGTCATGGGAATCGAACCTAGGTTCTCTGGAAGAGTAGCCAGTGCTTTAACCTCCAAGCCACCTCTCCTACCCCCCCTTCTAGTTTTAAGTGTGTGTGTGTGTGTGTGTGTGTGTGTGTGAGAGAGAGAGAGAGAGAGAGAGAGAGAGAGAGAGAGAGAGAGAGAACGCGTGAAAACGAGCTGATGCTGGAAGAGAACAGAGGCATCAGATCCCCCTAGAGCTGGAGTTACAGGGGGTTGTGAGTTGTCCAAAGTGGGTTTTGGGATCTGAAGTGCTACAAGAACAACACCTGCTTTTAATCACCAAGCCATTTCTCCAGCCCTGTCACTTTCAGTTTTTCGAATTTTCATAAATTTTTTGAAGATAATCATTATTGTTGGGTGTGATACACAGGCCTGCAATTTCAACACTTGGGAAACAGGCAGATGGATCAGGAGTTCAACCTTGACCCTAACAATATATCAAACTGAGGCCAGCCTGGACAACATGAGACTCTGTCTCAAAAGACAAAAAGGAAAGCCATTAATATTTTATAATTATATTGTCCTTTCTAGACATATGTTGACTTGATATAAATCCTCATTTGTAATTATCGTATTTTTGCCTTCATTTTATTTCATTATTTTATTTATTTAAAATTTTATTTGTAGCTGGGCAGTGGTGACTTACACCACCTTTAATCCCAGTACTTGGGAGGCAGAGGTAGGTGGAGCTCTGAGTTCGAGGACTGTTCTACAGAGCAAGTTCTAAGACAGCCAGGGTTACACAGAGAAATTCTGTCTAGAAAAAATTTTATTCTGTGTGAATTTTATGTTGTGCATGTGTAGTGAGGGTGTATATGTGAGTAAGGATATGTGTGTACCATGGGGGGTGTGCATGGCACTCACATGGAGGCCAGAGACAAGCTCAAGTCACCATATCTCACTTTCTCGGCGTGTTTGAGGCAGAGCTACTTGACAGCAAACTGCATAGCCAGGCTAGCTGTCGCCTGAACTCCTGAGGATTCTCCTGTCTCTACCTTCAATTTTCTTTATTTCACAGGTATTATAGCCCACTTCCTGCCATCTGGTTTTTCTGTGAGCCTGGGAACCTGAACTCAGGTTGTCAGGCTTGGAAGTGAGTGGCTTCACCTCGCACCCTCTCCTTGGCACTCTTGTTTGTGTTTGCTGCCCACAGGTGGGGTTCAGGGCCTGTTCCTGAGCTACTTCCCTGCCTCTATTTCTTGCATTCATTTTTTTCAGCTCCTCAATAACGAGCTTATAGTGAGGTCATAAGGAAAACAAATCCTTAAGGAGTTGATGAGAATAACAGCAAAATAATAAGAGTGACTGTCTCTTAGCTCCTGCTTTGAATCAGACTCTTGGCTGTTTCTCTGCTTGGTCTTAGCTGAAAGGCAGAAAAGCTATGTGTGGTGAACGGTTCGCATGCAGTTAATCCTACCAGTGGAAACTGGAATTAAACCTTGTCATTTTGTACACAAAATTCAAATTGAAAGAGGAAAATTGCCCTGGAGCAGTTGACTAGCAAATGATGAACTATAATTTCTATCCATGACTATGTTATTTTGTCTCCATTGCCTGTGTTCTATTTAACTTCATTATTTCTTAGGAAGCAAGTGGCTTGTTTATTCAGCTACCACAGTGGGCCATATATAAAACAGGTAATTTGGGGAATTTATGATATACTTGTTTGGTTTTGATAATGCGTGTCTGTGTACATGTGCATACATGTGTGAGTGAGTATATATGTGTGTGATATGTACATGTGTGTATGTATGTATGTACATACTTGAATGCACACATGGGGAAGCTAGAGGAGGATATCCTGCTCTGTCACTCTTCATGTATTCCTTCAAGACAGGATCTCTTCCTGAGCCTGGACCTAGTCTGGTATCCAATAGTCTCCACTGATTCTTCTGTCTTCTCACTCCGCCACTTTTCTCAGTGCCAAGGTAGCAGCGTCTGTGTAGCCATGACCAGGTTTTTATGTGTTAGGATCCAAACTCAGGTTCTCAGACTAGAGTAACCAGTGTTATTACTCATTAAGCCTTTTCCTGCCCCATTGATAATGCTTCTGGGTGGTGGTAGCACACTGTTACTCCCAGCACTTGGGAAGCAGAGGCTCCAGGACAGCCAGGACTACATACAGAGACCCCCATCTCAAAACAAACAAACAATGTCCAGACTGGTTTTATTTTGGCCTGTGATTCGCCATATCTTTAAATGCAGTGTTGGAGAGATAGAAGAGGCAGGCAAGTCTCTGTAAGATGAGGCCAGGCTGGTCTACGTAAAAGCTCTAGGCTAGCTAAAGTTATATAGTGAGACTTTTGTCTACCATCCCCCCCCAAAAAAAAAGGAAGAAAGAAAAAATAGGTTGTAAAATTGATCACAGTAGCACCTGCCTGTGATCTCAGAACTTGGGAGACTGAGGTAGGAGGTCTGCCATGAGTTCAAGGCCAACGTAGGCTATATAACTAGACCCTGTCTGTAAAGTTTATAACGTTCAGACATTGGACTGGGTGTGGGAGCGCATACCTATAAGCCTAGTACATGACAGGCTAAGGTGGAAAAATTGCTTGAGATCATCTTGAGCAACATGGTCGGAAACTATTTTTTTTTTTTTTAAAAAAAGAGGTTGGGGATATGGCTCAGCAGTTAGGAGCACTGGCTGCCCTTCCAGAGGACCTGTGTTTGATTCCCATCACCCACATGACCGTTCCCAGACATCTGCAATCCAGTTCCGGGAGAACCAATGCTCTCCCTCTCTGGTCTTGTCAGGCACAAGGTTCACTGGTGATATATAGACATACATGCAGACAAAATACCCATAAACACAGATAACATAAAGCCCGAAAGAAAGACAGAAAGAAAGAGAATGAGAGAGAGAGAACCGTGGATTGCAGCAAAGCACTGTGCTCTGTTGAGAAACTGATGCCATTACTCTTGGACAGGATTCCTCTTCAAGGTGGAGGTGACACTCTGCATGTTAGTTGTGGCCTTGATCACAACCAAGTTTGGTTTTCTTTGTGTTTTTAACACAATAGAAATAGCTGTTCTTTGAGCCTAATATAATGAATATGATCTCTTCAAATTAAAAGTCAAGTTGTATTTTTGTGTTAATAGCCATTTTTTAGATATGCTTCTGTATAAATGAATAAGGCACAATTAAGAGGCTTGTGATTTGTTGGTATGAAAAGATAATTTCTTTTTTCCCTTTTGTTATTAAAATGATTTATTTTTGTTTATGTGCATTGGGGTTTTGTTATCTGTGTGAAGATTTTGGATCCCTTGGAATTAGAGTTACAGACTGGTGTGAGCTGGCTTGTGGGCGCTGGGAATTGAATCCAGGTTCTTTAGGAGAGTGACCAGTGCTCTTAACCACTGTGCTACCTCTCCCCCTTTCTTTGAGAGAGGGTCTCCCTGCTTGCCCTAGAGCTTCCTATGTAGACCAGGTTGGCCTGGCCAAGGTGCCAAGGTGTCAGATCCCCTGGAAATAAAGTGACAGTTGTAATGTGGATGCAGGGAACCTAACAGGTCCTCTGGTATTTGTTTGTTTTTACAAGACAGGGTTTCTCTGTGTAGCCTTGCCTGCCCTGGAACTCACTCTATAGACCAGGATGACCTCAAACTCACAGAGATTGCCTTGCCTGTGCCTCCTGAGTGCTGGCATTACATGTGCCACCCTGCCTGGTCTCTAACAGGTCTTGTATAAGAGCAGTGAGTGCTCTTACCTGCTGGGTCATCTCACCAGCCCCTAAAGGGTTATTTCCATATATCACTGTTAACCTTTATTCTCACTTGTGTAAGCTGAAGAAGTTGAGTGGGCTTGGTTTAGTAATTTACAGTTTTTGTCTGTAAGGACATGTTGTTAGACTGTCTTCTTTGAAATAAACTCTGAACGTCATGGTGGCTCACACTGTAAGGCTGGCACCTGGAAAGTTGAAGCTGGAGGATTGCCACATGGTTGAGGCCAAACTGAGCTAAGTAGTGAGATTCTGTCTCACAAAAGGGAATGAGGCTGAGAAGTTAGCTCTTTAGTAAACATTTGCCTTGTAAGCATGAGGGCTTCATTTGATTCCCCAGAACTCACTAAGAAATGCTGAGTGAGGCTGTGCTCCCTTGTAATCACAGAGCTAGGGAGGTGGAGGAGACAGGAGGATCCCTGGGGGCTCCATGGCCAGACAGCCTGGTCTAATTGTTGAGTCTGTGATCAACAAAACATAGGTGCACGCAGCACGCACACACAGACACACACAAACACACACACAAAGAGGAATAAACCATAAACAGTGACTCAACTACAACTCTATAATGATATTTAAATTCAACGATTATAGCTGTTTAGGGTCTTCTGTGGTTATCCCAGTAGCGGTTGACGTGGCAGACAATACAGTAATTCTCCTAAGTATTTGCAGTTCTGTTCATTTTCAACTAGCAGTGGTTTGATTAATTTTTTCTTTTGTGTTAAGACAGGGTTTTTCTGTGTAACAGCTGTCCTGGAACTCATTCTGTAGACCGGGCTGGCCTCAAACGCATAGAGATCCACCTGCCTCTGCCTCCTGAATGCTGCATCACTACTGTCTGGCTAAAGTTTAATATTTAACTGCTGTGAAAAAGATTTTTGGGCCGGGTGGTGGTGGCGCACGCCTTTAATCCCAGCACTCGGGAGGCAGAGGTAGGCGGATCTCTGTGAGTTCGAGACCAGCCTGGTCTACAAGAGCTAGTTCCAGGACAGGCTCCAAAACCACAGAGAAACCCTGTCTCGAAAAAACCAAAAAAAAAAAAAAAAAAAAGATTTTTGGTCCTTTTCTCTAGGGCAGGGGTTTGTTCTTTCTTGTGGCTAAGAACTTTTCTTTCCCACAGTCTTTTTTTTTTTTTTAGTTTTTCAAGACAGGGTTTCTCTGTAGCTTTGGAGCCTGTCCTGGCACTAGCTCTTGTAGACCAGGCTGGCCTCGAACTCCCAGAGATCCGCCTGCCTCTGCCTCCCAAGTGCTGGGATTAAAGGCGTGCGCCACCACCGCCCGGCTCCCACAGTCTTTTATGTCCTGTGCTAAATGTCATCTGTCCCCCCTGGAAGGAACCAGATGTCAAGAACCAAATGATTCATGATGTTGAGACTTTCCTGAGAAATCTACTCTGTAGACCAGAGAAGGAGAGAAATGGGAGGAAAGGAAAGGTGAAGAATTCTCAGTTTCATTACTGCAATTACTAAACATGTAATTAACAACTGGGTGAGGTGTTATTTGGGTTTAAGTAAATTTGGGTATAAGAATAAAGTAAAAAATTTTACTCTAAAATTTTGGAATATGAGTGCTGGAATTAGTTTTGTAAATATGAAGATGCACAGGCATTTTCCCAGAATGTGACCTATTATTTACTCATTCCTAAAGCTGCAGTTACATTTGTGAGTTTCCACACCTGGCAGGATTACTGTATTGGAGTAAGCTTTTCTACCTATGGCTTTATTTTCGTAGAAAAGGCATAGGCCTCATTTCATATCGGAAAGGCTGGCTCATTACAGTCTCAATACTCTGGTTCTGAGCCCTAACTCTGGTATTTTTTTTAAAGGTTTATTTATTTATTATGTATACAACATTCCATCCATGTATGCTTGCATGCCAGAAGAGGGTACCAGATCTCATTACAGATGGTTGTGAGCCACCATGTGGTTGCCGGGAATTGAACTCAGGACCTCTAAAAGAGCAGTCAGTTCTCTTAAACACTGAGCCATATCTCCAGCCCCTAACTCTGGTATTTTATCAGCAGTTTTACATTTTCTGTTTTGAACACCTTGTTTTGAAATTTCAGGTGATAACATATTTTACTTTTCTGGACTAATTACTATAATATTTTCCCACTGCGCACATTCATGTAAGAGCTCAGAGAAACTGGGGGCTAGCTCACAGGAGCAGAGCATTGCCTTGCGTGAGAAAGGCTATACTTGAGGCCAGCCTGGGCTAGATAGACTCTCTGTTTAAAAAAAACAAAACAAAACAAAATAAGGGACAGGAAGTGATAGCTCACACCTTGAATCCCAGTGCTTGGGAGGCAGAGGCAGGCGGATGGATCTCTGAGTTCGAGGCCAGCGTGGTTACCGAGCTAGTTACATAACAGCCAGGGCTACATAGAGAAACCTTGTCTTGGAAAATCCGAAATGAATAAATAAAACAAAATAAAAGTAAATAAATAATTGTAATTTTTTGTGTGAATGGACGTTTTGCCTGCATGTACATCTGTTGTACACCTTACATGTCTGGTGCCCACGAGAACCAGAAGAGGGTGTTGGAACTCCTGAACTGAGGTTATATAGATGGTTGTGAGCTGCTGTGTGGGCGCTAGCAACAAAAGCCAAGTCTTGTATTAAAACAGTAAGTGCTCCTGATCACTGAGGGATCTCTTCACCCCCACTTTATATTTTGTTGTTGTGTGTGTATATGATATGTGTGTGAACATGGGTATATGTACATGTGGAGTCAGAGGGCCACTTTGCAGGCAGTTGGTTCTCTCCTTTCACTGTGGGTTCCAGGACTGACTTGTGTGATGAGCTTTTACCCGCTGAGCCATCTGTCTGGCCCTTAGTTAACATTAGTTTAGAATGACCATAAATTTCTTTTAGAATTGAAAAATCTGATAAAAAGTACTGTGTACTGTAGATCCATTTAGGATTATAGCACTCAGTACACAGATCTTGGGATTTAAGACTAATTTAAGGGGACATGGTGATAGAAGCCTAAATTTTCAGCACTTGTGAGATGGACACAGGCAGGAAGACCAGAAGCTCAGAGTTTTCCTGGGCTACATAGTGAGCTGAAGACTAGCTTGGTGTAGAGACACTGTCTTCTCTCCTTTTCCCACCTCTACCCCTTAAAAAATTCTAACATTCACTGGGCTGGGGATGTAGCGCAGTGGTAAGAGCACTTACCTGGCATGAGTGTGGCTATGGTTCTTTTTCTATAACCGTGGAAAAACCATTTCTGGGGCTGGAGAGATGGCTCAGAAGGTCCTGAGTTCAATTCCCAGCAACCACATGGTGGCTCACAACCATCTGTAATGGGGTCTAGTGCCCTCTTCTGGCCTGCAGGCATACACACAGACAGAATATTATATACATAATAAATAAATAAATATAAAAAAACCATTTCTGTACCGTACAGTGCGTTAGTAATGTACATGGAAGATGACAATGACAGAGGGGCTACTTGTACCTTTTGTCTACTCAGAGTACATTTGGGCTGTCCTTTGGCATGTTTCCTTAAGATTGCCTAGGTCCGTGGTGGTGGCGGGTGGTGGTCTTCTGCTGCTTATTAGGCAAAACTGACTTTAACTCAGTCACTGTCTAAGTGCTGGGATTGAACCTAGGCTCAGCAGTGATAGGACATGTTCTGCCACTGAGCCCTACCCCAGCGCATGTAAGACTCTACAAAGGTCATCTGATGACAAGAGTTATTCAGAACATACTGTTAATGAATGACATTTGTATCCTTTCACAGATAAGTGAGGTAGACTTGGATTCCATTATCTTAATTATTCCCAACTTGGGTGACTTAATTTTTCAAGCTATGTTTGTCAATATTGAGAGGTATTTTGATGGTCAGAGCTTGAGGATGCTGCTGGCATCTAGCTGGCAAAGACTGCGAATTCTGCTGAGCTTCCTCTTTTGCACAGGGCAGATCCTGTCAGAAAGAACTCTGGCTGAAGATGTTAGTTAGTAGTCTAATGATAGACAGGCATGATTTATCACTGAAGAATTTTGTAGTTATGACTGTTGTCGTTTCTGATTTTAAGTCAAATATAAGTCTTTGCATTTATTCAGGTAAGTTTCCTAAATGTTGGCTCTAGCCTTCACATGACCCATTACTCCCAGTTTACTCATCATGGTCTTTAAAAAATGGCTTCTTGGTGGCCACGTTTGTGATTATAGTACTCATAGGAGACACAGGAGGATGAGAGGAGTCATTCTTACCAGCTTGGGCGACTTGAGACCCTAACCCTGCCTTTTAAAAACCATTTCTGTTCACATGAACTGGAAAGACTGCACATCACCTCAGCTAGTGGACGAACCGCTTCGTAGCAGTGCTCAGGCGTTTGAGAGGAGTTAGTTGACTGTGGGCTTGCACTCATAATGCTAGTGTTCCAGAGACCAAGGCAAGAGGGCTGCCTTGAATTTGAGGCAAACCTACCTCTATATTGTAACAGTGCCAATTTTGGAATCTGAGTCAAGAAAAATCTACATTCTCAGCAAGGTGTGGTGGCTCATACACACTTGTAATTCCAACACTAGGGGTCTTGAGGGAGGAGCAGCTTGGGCTCCTTAGGAAGTCCTAGGCCAGTCTGGAGTAAATATTGAAACCCTGTCTTAGAAATTCAAAGAAAAGGGGTGAAGACATCCCTTCTTATTTTTTTATTTTTTTAAAATTCTGCACGTGTGTGTGTGTCTGTCTGTGTGTCAGTGTGTAAGTTACACACAGACATGTAGGCACACATGAGTGCAGAGACCAGAGCATTTGGGTTTTCCTGGAGCTGGAGTTTCAGATGATTGTGAGCCACCTGATGTGAATTAAACTCAGGACTTCTCTGGAAGAGCAGTATAGGCTCTTAACCACGGAACCCAATTTCTCTAGTCCTCTTTCTTGTTTTTATATTTTATTTTTATGTCTGTCTTTGCTGAAATGTATGTCTGTGTACTGTGTACTAGCATTGTCTATGGAGGTCAGAGAGAGCATCAGATCCCCTGGAACTGGAGGTATAGACTGTTGTAAGCCGTTGTGAAAGTGCTGGGAACCAAACTTGACTACTCTGTCAGCAGTGATACACCTCCCAAGTGCTGGGATTAAAGGTGGACACCACCATGTTTCAGCTAGCTATGATTATTGTTGGTGGCTTTGTTTTATGGAGTTGAGGAAGACTTTGGTTACAATGGGCATAGTGAGGGTACACTATGGGCATTGTTAAATAGGTTAGGTCATGCATTAACTTTTCCTGCTGCAAATGTCCATTCCAATGATGCAGTGATTAATATGCATAAGCATAAGATGATAAATGCCCTAAAAGCTCACTTGAAGGACACAGCTTGCCTTAGTGTTCATGTACCCCAAACTACTTTGAGCTGTAGCAGCCCTTCAGTTCTTGTACTGGTTACACTGGGAATGTATTTGAGTAGAAACTACCTGAATTTGGGCTAGAGAAATGGCTCAGTGATAATGAGCAAGTTCAGTTTGGTGCTCCCTCAGCAGGAGACTTAAAACAGTCTGTAACTCTAGCTCTAGGGGGCTCCTAAGCCCTCTTCTGGACTCACAGATGACTACACTCACCTGTACATGCCTCACACAGGCACACACATGTACACTCATTAAAATAAAATTCCTTTTATTTTTAAGGAAACTATCTGAATTCGGTTATTGCTAGGGGTGAAGAAATCGATACTTTTGTTCAGAGACAGAGGTGTATATATAGTCCCACGAATGTGGAGGTTCAAGGGGTTCTGAAGTTGCCTAGGTGCATTGAAGAGGGGCACGTATGCACAGCGCCTAGTCAGACACAGGAGCTGGACTGCCAAGTGCATTATTGTAGGAAGGAGTGGGGGTTTGCATAACCTAAGCCAAATCCAAGTCCAAGAGACCATCGTCATGTTCACATTTACTTACCAGAATACACAGACATGCATGTAGGCAAAACCTCATATACATGAAATAAAATAATTTTAAAAATTTAGCCGGATGGTGGTGGCGCACACTTTGATCCCAACTCTTGGGAGGCAGGGGCTGGCGGATCTCTGTGAGTTCAAGGCCAGCCTGGTCTACAGAGTGAGTTCCGTTCCAGGACAACCAGGGATACACGGAGAAACCCTGTCTCATGGAGAAAAATTGCTACTTAAGGCCCCTCTTACCCCATAGTCTAGCTTTTGAGCCCCTTTTCTGCCATGAGAATGATTTTCCAGGTTTCCTTTGGTTGTGTGATTCACCCCCAGCTAGCAACAATGCATAGCAGTTGGAAGCTGCCTACAAGTTTTTTCCTTGTGTGCAGTGGCCAGCAACTTTGCCCTTGGAGAATGGTTAGGAGCTTCCTGTTCTTCAAATGTTTGTTTCTTTTCTGCTTCCCTTCTGTGTTACAGTCTTTGACCTCATAACCTCTTGACATGAAATTTTTCTTAAGACAATTTAAAGTTTTTGTTGTTAATTTTTTTCTGTTGTCTCTGGAAGATTTTTATGCACTTTGTCAATCTTTGTTGGAGTTTTTTTGTTTGTTTTTCTTGCAGTAGGCTAGGGCCTTGTGCCTTCAAGGCAATCACTCTATCAATGGGCTTTAGCTCCACCACACCCCCACCCCATATCCCACTTATTTTACTTAATTTTTTTTTTTTTTGATGCAAAGCTTTCTCTTAAGTTGCCCAGGTTAGCCTTCAAAATACGATCCTCCTGCCTTAGCCTTCTGAGTAGCTGTAATTGCAGACCTGTGTCTAAACCTGAGTGAGAGGGTACTTTTAAAGGCTGGCAGGAAGGGACACCAGGGGTATTTAGTAAATAGTAGCAATGCCACTAGGTGGAAGGTGAGTAAGGTGCCTGTGGAGGTCCTGTCTGAGGCCTGAGGGGCAAGGTCTCTTGGTTTTGCTGGAAAGACTGACAAAAGTTGGTAGGATAGTTTGTTTCCTAATTTTTCTTATCTATTTATTTTTAAAATTTCTTTTTTTTTTCATTTTATGTGCATTGTTGTTTTGCCTGCATGTGTAACTATGTGGAGGTAACTCCTGGAGTTGGAATTACAGACAGCTGTGAGCTGCCATGGGGGTGCTGGGAATTGAACCCTGGTCCTCTGGAAGAGCAGCCAGTGCTCTTAACTGCTGAGCCATCTCTCCAGCCCAGTAGAAGAATAACAACCCCCACTCCAGACAGGGTTTCTCTGTGTAGCTTTTCAAGCCTATCCTGGAACTAGCTCTTGCAGATCAGGCTGGCCTTGAACTCACAGAGATTCTTAGGCTTCTGCCTCCCAAGTGCTTGAATTAAGGGTGTGCATCACCACTACCCAGCTAAATAGTTTTAAAAGAAAAAGTTTTTTCTAAGTTCTCAACCTAGATTGTGCTTAAACTCTCTAAGTAGGTAAGATAAACATGAACTCCTTATCTTCCTTCACTGACGTGGACGTGAAGTCTTGGATGTAGGCATGTGCCACCCACCCTGTGTCTACCTTCCAGTGCTGAGAGTATGGTGTATGCTGCTGTGCTTGACTTGTGTGTGTGTGTGTGTGTATGTGTGTGTGTGTGTGTGTGTGTGTGTGTGTGTATTTTGAGACAAGGTTTCTTTGTGTAGCCCTTGCTGTTCTGGAACTGGCTCTGTAGACCAGTCTACAGAGTGACCTCGAACTCATAGACTCTGCCTGCCTTTGCCTCACGAGTGCTGGAGTTAAATGTGTGCTGCCACTGTCAGACCTGTACTTGACTTTTTATCTGGGTGCTTGGGGCACAAACTTGGGTCCTCATGTTTGTGCAGTGAGTTCCTGATTTATTGAGCTGTCTCTTCAACCTCTGGAATTCTTTAAAAATATTCTGCTCAGTTGGGTATGGTGGCCCAGGCACTTAGGTGAGCTAGAGGAAGATCTCAGAAAGTTATAAGCCAGCTAAGCTGCATAATGAGACAACGCCTCAAAACAAACAAACAGATAAATATGAGACTGACAAGGTGACTCAGTGGGTAGAAGGCACTTGCCTTATAAGCTTGCAGACCTGAGTTTGATCCCGAGAATCCTACGTAAAGCTGAAAGAGACAACTCCGCAGTTTTCTTCCAGCCTCTTTATGTGTACTGAGACATGCTTCCCTCAGTCATGTACGTACACCATAATACAATTAACAGTTATCTCCAGGAATTCTGAGTTAAAAGTTATTAAAAAGTAATACTCTTTAGTTTTACTTTTTGAGTAGATCTCATGGCTTTTTTTTTTTTTTTATTTTTTTTTATTTTCGAGACAGGGTTTCTCCATAGCTTTTTGGTTCCTGTCCTGGAACTAGCTCTTCTAGACCAGGCTGGCCTCGAACTCACAGAGATCCGCCTGGCTCTGCCTCCCGAGTGCTGGGATTAAAGGCTAAAGGCGTGCGCTACCACCGCCCGGCTCATCTCATGGCTTTTTTTTATTAATTTATTTATTATGTATACAATATTTCATGTGGTTGCCGGGAATTGAACTCAGGACCTTTGGACGAGCAGGCAATGCTCTTAACCACTGAGCCATCTCTCCAGCCCAATTTATTTATTATGTATATAATGTTCTGTCTGTGTGTATGCCTGCAGGCCAGAAGAGGGCACCTGACCTCATTATAGATGGTTGTGAGCCACCATGTGGTTGCTTGGAATTGAACTCAGGACCTTTGGAAGAGCAGGCAATGCTCTTAACCGCTGAGCCATCTCTCCAGCCCCTCTCATGGATTTTTTAACTTAGAAAAAAGTAAAAGAACAAGCTGGGTGTGGTTTCATGTATACTCCGACTACTCTAGAGGATCCTTGAACCAGGGATTTGGAGAGAAGAAAGAAAATATTGCTCTGTCTCATGGTCTCCCAGCCACCAGTTCTCCTCTGACGTAGTAAATCTTACCAATTTCTTGTGCATGCTTCCACAGTAACTATGTGCCGAGACAGACCCTAATATGTCCTTCGTTGATGGCCACTGTATGTCTAGTAGGTCTCCAGACTGCTGTGTGGAGTGGAGAGACTGTTATAAAATTTGAAAACATTGGATTCAAACTTAACCATTTATTAATTAAGTTACCTTAGACACTTTACCTATTTCTGTGAATTTTTGTTTTGTTTTTGTTTCTTGAGACAGGGTTTCTCTGTGTAATAGCCCTGGCTGTCCTGGATCTCACTCTGTAGACCAGGCTTCTGTGATTTTTTTTTCTTCCTCCTTTCCTCCTGACCTATTTTGTTGTTCTGCTAAGGATCAATCTTAGGGCCTGGTGCAAACTAAGGAAGAAGTCATCGCTGAGCCGTTATGCTTAATAACACCCAGTTTACCGTCCTGTTGAGTGTACTGAGAGTACAGTTGCATGTTTGTCACATCTGAAATACTTCACAAATGGTTACTAAAACAGTCCTTTCGTA
This sequence comes from Alexandromys fortis, assembly GCF_014885135.2. Lineage (NCBI taxonomy): Eukaryota > Metazoa > Chordata > Mammalia > Rodentia > Cricetidae > Alexandromys > Alexandromys fortis. The sequence goes on along the minus strand of NW_026068050.1, from coordinate 92,535 downwards.
TCCTTTTCCCGAGTCTTGGGATTACAGTCATGAGTCATCATGCCTGGCCTCAAACTGTCATTAGTGTAATATGTGGCTGGAAGCCAACCTTGAACTAAGTGACACAGTCTAGGAGTCTGATTGAGTTGGTTTTCTTTGCCAGTTAAATAATTAAAAGGCAGGAAAAATGTAAACTTTAAGCAGCCTCTAACTCCTGCAGAGGATTTAGGACCTCAGTGTATCTCAACTAGTAGCCTAAAGAGAAAGAGGATCAGTTGCTCTGCTGTAGGGTCCCCTTGATGTCATGTCCATTTTTTATATTTTGTTTGTCAAGACAAAGTTTCTCTGTATCCCAGACTATCTTGAAGCTAACTCTGTAGACCAACTGGCTTTTTACTCAGAGCTCCGCCTCTTTCTGCCTCCTGAGTGCTGGGGTTAAAGGCATGAGTCACCACCGCTTACCCCATTTTTAAATTTTTTAAAGCTGTAAGTATATATATTTTTTCAGATAGGAAGCATGTTAACCACTCATGATTTTTTTTAAATTTAAAGAATATTGCCTAAATGAGTCTTTTTTACAATTTATCATATGTAAATTGGGTATAAGACCCTGTAATATAGGATAGAAAACAAAGCAGAACAAGTGACATTTAAAAGAACATGGATAGTTTTCATATTAGGTTATTTATTTATTTTTGGTTTTATAATGCAGAGTTTCTCTGTATAACAGTCCTAGCTGTTCTGGAACTAGCTCTTGTAGACCAGGCTGGCCTCGAACTCACAGAGATCCACCTGCTTCTGCCTCCTGAGTGCTGGGATTAAAGGTGTCTGCCACCACCGTCTGTCAGGGCTAAGAAGATTTATGGGTGCCACCATCCTTGGTTTATGTCATGCAGTTACACCTTAACCAAGATGGTGGCCTAGTAACATGACTCCAGCTATCTTGATGAAGTCACCAGCAAAGAGAGTGCTAAGCTACATGGTTACTTTTTTCTCAAGGTGCGCCCAGCTCCTGTCAGGCAGGAGTCCCTATGGGATCTACCAGTTTCACAGATTAAATATGGATTTCTGTGCCCTTTTGTTTAAACAGACTCATTAGTTAGCATGGATAAAGGAGGTAGGCTGCAATTAGCAAAGTAAATCTGGGGAAAGGACTGGAGAGATGGTTTAGTGCTTAAGAACATGGCCGCTCTTCTAGAGCCCTCAGGTTCAGTTCCCAGCACCCCCATGACAGACAGCTCACAACTCTATAACTCCAGTTCCAGGGGACCTAACACCCTCACCAATACACATAAAGTTAAATAATTTTTAAAAATAGAAGAAAGAAGCTTATAGTTTCAGCTAGAGTAACTATAATCAGTTTGAAGTTTCTCAGATAACTTTTAGGGAGAGGGAGGGAAGAAATTTACCATCATCCAGTTTTAGTTTGAAGCAGTAGTTGGGCTCTCAGCCTTTGCATCTCAGCAGAGACAGGGCCACAGATACAAGCACATTGAAAAATCTAGAGGTCTGTCTGTCTCCGGGTAAAGAGAAACTTCTAAAATTTCCCGAAAAGCATCTGTCCTTTAGACCATGGGGTCAGGTCACCTTGCGGTAGCACCGTCAGAACACTGTAGACTGCAGGTCAGTAGTGCCGGTCAGTGCCTGTTTACAGATCTCTAGTCACCAAACTTTCTTTTTCCCTCCCTCCCTCCCTCCCTCCCTCCCTCCCTCCCTCCCTCCTTTCCTTCCTTTTTTTCTTCCTGAGACAGGGTTTCTCTGTGTAACCCTGGCTATTCTGGAACTTGTTCTATAGATCAGAGCTGGCTTCTTACTCAGAGATTCTTCTGGCTCTGCCTCCTGAGTTTTGGAATCAAAGGCGTGTGCCATCACTGCCCAGCAATCACCAAATATATATTTTAAAAATTTTTTTATTTTATGTGCATTGTTATTTTGCCTGTGTATGTCTGTGCGAGGGTGAACTGGAACTGGAGTTACAGACAGTTGTGAGCTGTCATGTGGGTGCTGGGAATTGAACCTGGGTCCTGGAAGAGCAGTCAGTGCTCTTAACTACTGAACCATCTCCCCTGTCCAAACATTTTTAACTGGCTTCCTAGAGTATATCGACATTAAAGTTAGAAGGTCTGAGTGGACCTTCTAATTAGAAGAAATTAAATTAGCAGCCCAGTTCCAGGGTAGGGGAGGGTGCATGCATCTTAGTGGACACACCTTTTAGAGTTTGGCCTAATTTTTTGACTTGATGAATCTACATGAAATCCCAGATGAGTTCCACAAATAATGCAATCTAGGGATTGGGTTTTTTGTTTGTGTGTTTGTTTGTTTTTTTTTTGTTGTTGTTTTTGGCTTGGGTTTTTTGACTTTTTTGAGGCAGGGTTTCCTGGCTGTTCTGAAACTGACTTTTCAGACTAAGCTGGCCTCAAACTCAGAGATCTGCCTTCCTCTTCCTCTCAAGTTCTGGGATTAAACCTCACAGAATCAGGTTCATTTTCTTTGGCGTTAAAGAATTAAAAGGCAGGAAAAATCTGAACTGCAACAGATCACAGCAGAGAAATCTCAGGTACCACAGACAGAGCCAACAGCTGACGGAAGATGTTTATTGAGGGTAAGGAAACTCACACCTGCAGAGACACACAGAGAAAAAGACCCTCTGCAGATAGGACTTGGCAAGCCAAGAAATCCAGTGTCTTCTTGAGGGTTGGGGTTTAAAACATCTCAAGAGCCTCCTGCCCTATTTTAGGGTTGGTAGGTTTGAAGATGAATGGTTGATTGGTCAGCAGCTGTTGTGTGGCCTGCCCTGAGCAGGCTTTGAACTTGTAGAGCCAGTCCATCAGTAGGGGACCTGCTGGTGGAGACCAAAGATGCCAGGCTTTTGTTTCAAGTCAGGAGGAAGATGCTGGCAGTCTTGGAATGTAGTAGGAGCTGCGGGGCTGCATTTCGCCTACCAGATGTCTGCCTACCAGAGCATCTGTCTAACTCTTGTCTCAAAAAGAAGAACATTTTTGTATATTTTGGGGGTAGGATAGGTTGAGCAGGGATGGGTGGTACTGAGAGTTAAATCTAGGACTTTGCACACGCCACAGGCACTCTACCACTGAGTCTTTCTAAGGGAATAGAAGTTTTCTGTTTGTCAGCTCTTGGAGATTCATTGGGCCTTTAACACTTGGCTGTTGGAGTGTTGATAAGCCTTACTCCTTTCCTTCTACTGGAAGGAAGTCATTAACACTAAAGAGCTTTCTATGTTTAATAGCCTAATTAACTCTGGCCTTTCCTTGTCCTATGAAGCTTTGGGGAGCTTTACTTGTTCAGCCTTGGTTTCCTATTGTTCAGTTCTCAGTGTGATGTAATCTTTTAATTGTACTTAGCTTTTTTCCCCTTTGGTCCTTGTACAGTGTTTGATGTAATAGATGAGAGAGTGCTGAATTTCAGAACCATTCCACTTATTTTCTTTGAGAGGGCAAATTAATATTAAGCTTTCCTTCATCGTTAGTTGGCCTTAAGATTTGTAGGGCTTTGAGATTGAAGTTTATTTATTTATTTTTTTTTAGTGGGTAGAAGAAAGATTTTCTATCATACAACCCATTGATATCAGAATAGAATACCTGTTAAGTAATTCTATTTACTGTCTTTTGTTTTTGTTTTTGTGTAACACAGTGTGGGCTTCATTAACTTACTTTTTAGCCCACACTGGTCTTGATTGCCTCATCATCCATGTGCCTCTACAGGCTGACATCTTCTATTTTTTTAATTTTTTTTTTGTTTGGTTTTTTTTTTTTTTTTTCAAGACATGGTTTCTCTGTGGCTTTGGAGCCTGTCCTGGCACTAGCTCTGTAGACCAGGCTGGTCTCGAACTCACAGAGATCCTCCTGCTTCTGCCTCCCGAGTGCTAATAAAAAAAATTTTCATACTTTTTTTCAGAAGGATCGTGAGGCCCCGCTTTCACGGTCTGTATTCGTACTGAAAATCAAGATCAATCGAGCTTTTGCCCTTCTGCTCCATGGGAGGTTTTTGTGACATCTTCTAAAGAAAGACAAAAATAAGTTTGTTTGTTTTGGTACTGGGAATTAAACCCAGGAACTCCTTCTAGGCAAAGAAAAAAAATGTGAATACTCACTATGTAAGATTCTGTGTGCTAGATGTTCTTATTTATTGTTTGTGTGTGTGTTAGTGTGTGTCTGTGACTGTGCTAAGTACAGGCAAACATGTGCCATTGTGCCCATGTGGAAGTCAGAAGTCTGTCCTCTCCTTCCTCCTTGTATCTGAGGCAAATGCCTTTTGTTTTTGTAGTTTGTACATCAAGCTATCTGACCTCAAGTTTCTGGGCATTCTCCTGTCTTTGCCTCTCACCTTAGAAGTGCTGGGGTTACAGATGCTCGCTGTTACCTTTGGTTCTTGACGTGGGTTCCAGGGATTGAACTCAGGTCCTTATCAGTCTTGTGAGTAAGGCTATTACTCACCAAGACCTAGTTTCACATAGTTGATTCTGAGTTCTAGAAATGTTATTGTCTAGATTGCTGAGAGTAGTCTCATTACTGATTTATAAATCAATTCTATTTGCCATAGTCTTTCTGACAGGATTTGCTATTTGAACACAGAAGACTTAACTGGGAAAGGAAAGAATATATCCTGTTTGGATAGATGAAATTGTGATAAATTATATGTCCTTCCTTCCTTCCTTCCTTCCTTCCTTCCTTCCTTCCTTCCTTCCTTCCTTCCTTCCTTCCTTCCTTCCTTCCTTCCGTGTGCCACCACCGCCTGACATATCCTGCTTTATTTTCTGTGAATTATGAAGCATAAAATTTCTTGTAGCTAAATCCTGAAGAAGGCATCATTTAAAAAAATACACACATTGAGCTGTCTAGTGGTGTTGTATGCCTTTAATCCCAGCACCTGGGAGGCAGACACAGGTGGATCTCTGAGTTTGAGGCTTGCTTGGTCTACAGAGAGAGTTTCAGGATAAGTCCCAAAGCTATACAGAGAAACTCTGTCTCCAAACAAACAGACACCTCTAAACCAAACACCACACATTGAAATATTACAGTTTCTCTTCTTTTGAAAAAGAGCATCAGCAATTAAAAAAAAAACAAAAACAAAAAACAACTGAAACTGACTTTTAAAAATAGTTTGATCAAGAGGGTGTACACTTGTAATTATAGCACTTTAGAGATCAAGACAAGAGAACAGAGCATATCAAGGCCCTGGTTGAAACAATAAAGCTAAAATAAAAAACAGTTTAAGTCCATGGAAATAGAGCAAATAAATACCTTGGAGGGAAACTGAGTAGAAATCAGCTAGACTATATATTTTCTAAAAAATAATTAATATGCCTGCTGTATTTCTTTTTATTTATTTGTTTATTCTTTGACAATGTAATACTTGTCAACAATGTGTTTTGTTCATTTCTACCCTCAGCAGCTCTCTCAGTCCTGTGAGTGCTGCCTGTCGGGACGCTGTCGCAGGTTCATGTGAGTTCATGAGTACAGTGGCTATGCCATGCAGAAGGCAGCCCATCATCTCTTCCAGGAAGTCCCAGCCTTTGTGGTGTTGACAGAGCCCATGTCTCTGCACTCTGCACTCTTGCACGACTCTTGCTCTTTGTGGGGGAAAAGTGCCTCTGGTCAAGATTGAGGGCTGCACTGATCTGTGATTGTAAACACAACTATTTAGGAGCCAGTTTGTCAACAAATCTATTAAGTGGGGTAGTAGTAGTAGATTCTCTCTGAGGGTCTAAGGCCTCCAGAACCATGAGCTTTTGGTCAGGTTTACAGTACCAGACCTGAATTCCCTTTTTTGAAGCAGGTGATGAGTACAAGAGGGCTCTTAGGTGTGGTTGAAGAGGTTTGTTGTAGATGTGAGGGGAAGTATAGCCAGAGGCATCTAGAATGGCCCAGACTGAACTGGGCTAGGAGAAGATAGAGGGGGGGGAGAGAGTTCAAGAAGAAGAGAAAGAGAAAGGAGAGAGGGCAGGAGAGGGGCCCAGGAGCGAGCCAGGAGACTAAGAGACTAGTTCCACCAGATGGACATCAAAATCTAGGTGACTTCTGGTCATCCTGTTTCCACCTCTTAAATGCTAGGAACATAGATTTATGCTGCATAAACAGTTTGGTACAACGTTAATGAAAAAAATGTCGTTTTAGTTTAGAAATTCAGTACACATTGTAGCATTGCTGCAAATTTGTGTTTGTTTAGATCCTGTTTCTGTTTCCTCAAAGATTGATGTGGACTCAGTGATTAGTAGACATAAAAAGGGCAATAATTCACAGCAAAGGGAAGATGGGAAACAGGCACGAAGTGAAAGTAGCTTACTACAAGCATCTGTCATAGGATAATGGGACTTGAGATATAGAGGTATTGTCTTCATTAGGGTTTTATTGCTGTGAAGAAACACTATGACCACAGCAACTCTTACAAAAGACATTTGATTGGGGCTGGCTTACAGTTTCAGAGGTTTAGTCCATTATCATCATGGTGAGAAACATGGCAGCATGAGAGTTCTACATTTAGATCCATAGGCAGCAGAAAGAGACTGCTACACTAGGCCTAACTTGAGCATATGAGACCTCAAAGTCTATCTCCACAGTGACATACTTTCTCCAACAAGGCCATACCTCCTAGAAGTGCCACTCCCTATGGGCCAAGCATTCCAATGCATGAGTCTATGGGGGCCATTCCTATTCAGACCATCACAGGTAGCTTCTAAAAAAACTAGACATTGAGTCTTTTACTTATTTAGGTGTTCAGTCTAGAGTGTCTGGTTACATTTTTTTTTTTTCTGAGACGGTTTCTCTGTGTAACAGTCCTGGCTATTCTGGAACTCGCTCTTGTAGACCAGACAGGCCTCAGACTCGCAGAGATCCGCCTTCCTCTGCCTCCTGAGTGCTGGGATTAAAGGTGGGCGCCACCACCCCCCCAGTTTATTTGGTTACAGTTTTTCCCCCATGTATGTCTTAGATGAAGTAGTTCCTTTATTGTCATTATAATGAGTGGTCTTTCTGTTGGTGCCATGTGCTTAGAAGCCTTTGCTATAGTCACTGTTCTGCTGCTGTGTAGAGAGAAGCATGACCAAGGCCACTCTTACAAAGGGAACATTGAATCGAGGGCTTACTTAGTCACTGTTATATTGCTGTGAATAGACATGACCAAGACAAATCTTATAAAAGGAAGCATTTAATATCAGATGGTGATGCATGTCTTTAATCCCGGTATTCAGGAGGTAGAGGCAGGCAGATCTCTGTGAGTTTGAGGCCAGCCTGACCTACAAAGTTAGTTTCTGGACAGCCAGGGCTACAGAGTGAAAACCAAAGAAAGGAAGGAAGAAAGAAAGACAAAAGAAAAAGAAGCATTTAATTGGAGGGCAGCTTACGTTTTAGAGGTTTATTCCATTATTATCATGACTGGGACCGTGGTAGCACACAGTTGTTGGAGCCATAACTGAGACCTTTACATCTTGAGCTGAGGCAGAGAGAGAAACCTCAAAGCCCACCTCCAGTGACACACTTCTTCAACAAGGCCATACCTCTTCATCCTTTAACTCTATCAAGAGTTCCACTACCTGACCTGTGGGGGCCATTTTTAGTCCAACCACCACAAGGTCTGTAAGCTCAGCTCAATGGAGACTGAGGTAGAAGAATAACAAGTTCAGTGCCTGCCTGTTGAAATAGGAGCGGCGGCGGGGCTGCGTCCCCAACACCCCGGCTGCTTGGCTAGCTCATGCCCGAAATAACAACACACAAACTGTATTCATTTAAGAACTGCTTGGCCCATGAACTCTAGCCCTTACAGGCTAATTCTCGCACCTGGACTAGCCCATTTCTAATGATGTGTGTAAGCACCCCAAGGTGCACTTACCGGGAAGATTCTAGCCTCCGTCCATCCTGGGAAAGTGGAGCATGGTGTCTCTGCTTCCGAGCTGTCGGCTCTCCGGGAGCAGAGCAGAGTCTGACCTCACTTCCTCTTCCGCCCAGCATCCTATTCTGTTTATTCCACCCACCTATGTTCTAAGCTATGAGGCCAAGCAGTTGGTTTATTATAATTAACCAATTACCTTCCTCCATCACCTGCCTGGACTACCAAGGCCAATTTGAGCAGGCTGGGGGAATATGTTTCTCAGAATAGAAGGAATAAATCGAGGGCTGGGAATATAGGAGATAACAGTTCGTGCTTATGATGGCAGTGTTAGTCCTTTTCAGAGAGAAAGGACTTAGAGAAGGGAGCAGATGTAAAGATACTATTCACAGAGCTGCAGATAAGGAATTGCCCCTTTATGGGCTTTTTCTCCTCCTCTTCCTCCTTTTTTTTTTTTTTTTCAGATGGATACATATTGTAGGTTTATGCTGTTGGGTAAAATGGATTAGAACTTCTGAACTGTTGTAGGCTGAAGGCACATAATAGGAAACCCAGTTCTAAGAAACTCTGTCTCTACTGAAAGAAATTTTTGTGTGAAAACAACTGGATTAAAGAAAAAAAGAAACAATTATTTATTTAGAGATTACTGTGTGCTAGGTGTGGTCATAGGTGCTTTCTCATCCGTTGTTCCGTTTCCCTTATCTTTTCAGAAGAGAAAACTAAGGCTTAGAGAGGGTCAGTGATGTCTTCAAATAACACACTGAGTGAGCCAGAGGGTGGATGTTTTACTCCCAGACCCACTCTCCATTGTTCCTTGATGGCTACATGAATTGGCTAAGCTGGTAGCCTGTGAGCCCCAGTGATTCTCCTTTCTGCCCTCCATCCCCAGTACTGGAATTAATGGGCACACATGCTTTTACGTGGTTTAATTTGGGTGTTGAAGTTGCCTATGTGCAGCAAAAATGATTACCCATAGAGTTATCTCTCCAGTTCTGTGAGGTTTAAGATAGGGTCTCTCACAGGGACTTGGGACTTGCTGACTGCTGGGATTAAGGGTGTGTTCCACCACTGCCCAACTAAGTAGAAGTCAGTCGATGGTAAAGGTCAACCAGATTACTGAGTGATCTGAGTGGCTCATTATGAGCTGTGTGTTATCTGATGCACCAAGCCGTAAAGTTGGATGTACACAGCAGTAGTCCGTCATCAAGTGAAGTGGCCTGGGTAGGTCCTGAGGGCACAAGTTTCATAAGAAATTGCTTTTTGTCATGGGTTATTTTTTTTTTTTTAATTTTTTTTTTCCTTAGACAGGGTTTCTCTGTAGCTTTGGAACCTGTCCTGGAACTAGCTTTTATAGACCAGGCTGGCCTCGAACTCAGAGATTTGCCTGCCTCTGCCTCCCTAGTGCTGGGATTAAAGTGAGATTAAAGGTGTGCGCCACCACTGCCTGGCGTGTCATGGTGTTTATCATAGCATTAGAAAGCAGTCTAGTTCATGCACTGTATTGGATTTTTTTTTTTTTATTTAGTTTTTTTCGAGGCAGGGTGTCTCTGTAGCTTTTAGAGCCTGGTCTGGAACCAGCTCTTGTAGACCAGGCTGGCCTCGAACTCTGGGATTAAAGGCATGCATCACCACCGCCCGGCTGGATTTTTTTTTTAATGTGGGTTCCAGTGATCAAATTCATATTATTATTCTTGTACAGGAAATGCTTTTACTTGTGGAAGCATGTTGCTAACCTTAGAATGTATGTTTATTAAGAAAAAGTGAGAAACAACTCCCAACTCTAGGAAGGCTTCCACGGGAGGAATTTTCAGCATTGCACATTTAAAGAATTTTATTATGGGACTGGAGAGATGGCTCAGCAGTCAAGAGCACTGAGAACAAGGGGTCAATTCCTAGCACCTATATATTAGCTCATAACTCTCTGTAACTCTGGTTCTGGGGGATCTGACATGCTCTTCTGGCCCTCTTGGGCACTGCACACATGTGATGCATAGACATGCATGTAGGCAAAATACCTATATACATAAAATAAAAATAAATCTTTAAAAAATTAGTTTTATTTGTTTATTTTTGAAATGGAAGGGCTCATGTATCTGAGTTGGCCTGGAATTCTCTGAGTGGTAGGATTGTAGGCATGTCCTCCCATACCCAGTTTATGTGCAACTACTTTACCAACCTCTCCAGCCTTATTTATTGAGATAGGACCTCACACATTTCAGGCTGGCTTTGAAATCGCTGTCTTCTGTCTCATCTTGAACTCATGGTAATCCTCCTGCTTTAGCCTCCTAAGTGTCAGGATTATAGGTGTATGCCACTCACTTCCAATCCTGTTGGTTTTCTCTCTGATACCATTATTTCAGCCGCATGTGGATGAAGTCCAGTATGTTACCTACTTAATGTCTAGATTTCCTTGCTGTTTTATGGCAGGTTCTCAAGTACCTGTGGCCTTGTTGCCCCATAGTCAGGAACTTTATTGTTGTTGCTTTTTTTTTTTTTTTTTTTGGATTTTTCGAGATGGGGTTTCTCTGTAGCTTTTTGGTTCCTGTCCTGGAACTAGCTCTTGTAGACCAGGCTGGCCTCGAACTCACAGAGATCTGCCTGCCTCTGCCTCCCGAGTGCTGGGATTAAAGGCGTGCGCCACCACCACCCGGCTTGTTGTTGCTTTTTAATCTAAATATGATTGTGGCCTTTAATACCAGCCCTTGGGAAGCAGAGACAGGGGGATCTTTAGGAGTTCAAGATCAGCCTGATCTATACAGGCATTGTAGGCTAGTTAGGGCTACGTATTGAGACTCTCAAACAAAAAGCCCACGTCAAAATAAGTCCCCAAACCCAAATAAACATGGTTTGGGAGTGTAATTAAACTCACACTCTTTTGATTGTGCTGGAGCAAATCTTACTTTCACTGGAAGAGTCAGCCGGAGGGCTTTGTGAGTGATGGTGCTAGGGTTTCAGTACAGTAATTTAGGCCTTTTCCCAATCCTTGCAGCTGCTCAGAGCCCTAGATGAAGTCCAACACAGACCTTGAGCTGGAATTGTTCCTAAACTGTGACTCATCTTTTGGTTCGTTCTTTTTTCACCAGGAAATGCACTGAGTATTAATTTGAAGAATTTCAGTTATCCCTCTTAATGAGTATGTTGCTTGTCAGAGTTGCTAGGACATGCTTTTGTGGTAATCCACAGGCCACCAGTGAGTGTATATATGCTCATTGGTTGTGCATAATCCATGTGTAAGAAGATATGTAAGTCTGTCTTGGAAGATGTGAAGATAAGACCATCCTTTTTGACTTCTTTCATGGGTTCATCTGTTTCACCAGAGGGATGGAGATGCAGGAGGTTGAGGCTGAATAAAACAGGTGGTGTGGATGTGTTTGAATCTGTAAATATCACATCACTGTTTACAGTACATTGGTCTCTCTTCGGGCAGGGCCTTGTACTAGCCAAACCAGGAGGAATTGTTCCCGTGCTTAAAGCCAAGAACAACATCCTGACCAGCAGGGGACAGAGGTCAGCTCAAGGCAACAGCTATTGGAGGATTTTTTGCAAAGAGAAAATCCAAAAAAAAAAAAGAACTTTGGAACTGAGTTTATTAAAAAAAAGACAAAGTCTAGAAAAGAACACTTGATCTTAGCCAAGTGGCTGAAGACTGATAAGAGAAGGGCCAACACTACACCATGTATTTTTAGAATTTAGAATATTCACAGTCAGTAGGATGGGGTGGGCACCAGAACTGGAATGTGACAAGAGTGGAGAGATAGATGATAGCCAAAATGTGCAAAGTTTCAGTTACATCTGCATAGGGGGTAATTATAGATAATAGTAAGGTGCTGCATACTTTACGATTTCTTTCTTTTTTTTAAGTTAGTATAAGGGCACAGAGAAAGGCTGGCTTAGTAAGCCTAACACAAGGTGCTGGCCTCTAGAAGCCTTCTATAAATGTCAGTTGCTTTATGTATTTCACTGTAATTATGTTTTTAATCTCAGCAGACTGATGAATTGCTGATATTACAACTACAATTTAGCTTATCATTCTACCATACCTTAAGCATTTTTAACTGCTTCATTAAAGCTTAATTGACAGGGGCTGAGGAGATATTTCAGTTGGTAAAATGCTTGCCATGAGAGCATCAACACCTCATCTAGATCCTTAGGACCCATGTATTATAGCTGGCTGTGGTGGGACAGATTTGTAATTCCAGTACATGAGAAGTTGAGACTTTCGGGCCCCAACAGCTTGATCAGCCACATTAGCCAGTTATCAAGCCGCAGGCCAAGTAAAGACCTTATCTCAAAATAAGGTGGACAGTGACCATAAGACAACACCTGAGGTTGACCTCTGCTGTATACACACACATACACACTCCACACCCCTATATATCTACTTTAAATTTTTTAAGAACGCATTTCAAATGTTTACATCACAAAAAATAATTATTTCAATTAGTAGATAGGTAATTTGCTTGATTTAATCATTCTACGCTGTATAAGTATGTGTGTATATGTAGGTATAAAAATATGCTGTTCCCCATAAACATATCATTTGTCAGTACACATGAAAACAGTACAAATTAAAAACATGAACCGTCTCTGCAGTGAGTTAAAAAGCAAACAGGTGGTGACACCTTTAATCCCAGCACTCAGGAATTCAAGGCCAGCCTAGTGTACAGAGAGTTCCAGGACAGCTAAAGCTACACTTGAGAAACCCTGTCTCAAACAACCAAGCAAACAAATAAAAACTATACCCTGTGTGTGGTTATCCATGTCTTTAACCTTAGCAGTGGCAGGGAGAGGGGGAGTGAGGAGGAGTGGAGCAGAGGCAGGTGGATCTATATGGATTTAAAGCTAGCCTGGTCTGCAAAGAGTTCCCAACCAAAAACAAGAAGAGAAAAACGGTAAGATGTACTTCAAAGGAAGTATATGAAAACCATGTGCAACTGCTATTCTGGTTGTCCTGTTACTTGATACGTAGACCAGGCTGGCTTGGAACTTGTGGAGATCCTTCTGCCTCTGCCTCTTGAGCATTAGTGTTACAGATGTGAGACATCTGGCCTTGTTTTGTAGCAGTTGCCTGGGAGTTCAAACATTTCATTCTAGAGCAGCAGTTTTCAACTGGTGGTTCACAGCTCCTTTAGGTTTGCATGCCACATATCCTGCATATCAGATATTTACAATTCATAACTGTAGTAAAATTACAGTTATGAAATAGCAGTGGAAGATTTTTATGGTTGGGCTCACCATAACATAAGGAATTATATTAAAGAATTGCAGCATTAGGATGGTTGAGAACCAGTCTTCTAGAGGAAGGTTCCTTAAAGCTCAGAAAATTCTAAGTACTAAATTGAAACATTTCTTCCAAAGTAAACAACTCACAAGTCTCAAGAAATTCTTGAAACTAACAAGATACACAGGGACTCTCCTCCTTCCTCATCTACAGCCTTCCCCCCGCCCCCCCTTTTCCCTCTTAAAGAAATAGGAACAGTTGTTAGAGGTAAGAGAGGAGGTAGAGCTGAGAGCTGTTTGGAGGGGGCTTTCTGATCTGTTGTGCTACCTCAAGTTGTGCAGAGAGCTCTACCAATGTAGCTTTCCAGTATCATCACTCAGGTTGTGGTTGATGCAGTTGCCTTTGAATTAACAACTGTCCCTGCTTCTGTGATTAATCGCAGTAAGCTAATTGGTTTTTCAAATTGCTCTTCGTGTAATTGTCACTTTCGTCTGGAGTGGTTACTTATCCAGGATGAGTAGACATCAGTTTTCATCTCCATAGTAAGCCTCACCTTACTGTTAGGGTTAGGCTAGGTTTTTCACAGTGAAAGGTCATCTTACCAATTGGGTAAGTGTTGATCATATCCCCTTTCTATCTATACAAAGTTTGATAGATGTTCTCACAGCTAAGCAACAAGAAAGGTGTGTTCTCTTACTCTAGTGTTTTATTTACACACATCAGAAATCCATTATAAAAGTAGATTTAAAAGGTGATTTGTTAAATTGGGCATGGTTGCACATTCCTTTAATTCATCATTTAGGATGCAGGCATAGGAGGATCTTTGTGAGTACCATGCCAGTCTGGTTGGTTTACATAGTGAGTTCCAGGCCTGCCAGAGCTACACAGTGAAACCCTTTCAAGAAAAGTGTAAAAGGTTATTGGTTCATCAAAAAAAAACAAAAACAAAAACAAAAACAAAAAAACAACAAAAAAACCCCACCCCATTTGTGGCCTTTCTGGCCTACTAGGGCTTTGTTTGGGCTTCTGTGCCTGCTTTTCTTCTTTTTTTTCCTCATTTTGATGTTGGCCACTCACTAGAAGGTGCAACTCTACAGGTGGAACACAAATGCTTTCCTTGGGGAACATTCTAAATTTGTTCTCTTATCTTCTCTGAGATTCAGTGCTGTGGTCTGGCTTTGGGTGGCTGAGGAACAGTGTGCTCTTCTGAAAGCTTTTCTTGGTGGTCTGCTTCTTGACCCTATGCCCTGCGCTTAGTAGTTTTCTGCTTCTCTTTCCCAGTGGTGTGTGGCATTGCCTCACTTGCCGAGCTCTAAGACTCAGCTGTGCTCCAGGCCTTGGACTTTCCCCTGGTTTAGAAAGGTCTTTTGTGTTTTCCTAGAAAATTGGGGATGAATCGGGTGCTATGTGGTAAGGTATGCTGATCCTTGTAGGATCTAGTTTGATAGTTGTTTAAACAGGATGTAGCAATTTGGATTGGATTTGGAAGGGAGGATTGTTGCCAATTCTCTGAAATAGGCCATTGACCCTATCCTTTCCCCCTATTTTCCTTTTGTTTGTTTGACCTGGTCTCATATGGCCCAGGCTTGACTTCTGTGTAGCAAAGGATGGCTTTGACCAGTTCCTGATCCTCCCATCACCCCTTCCCAAATGCTGGATTATGGATATGTGCCACAATACCCAAGTCTCCTTTGCTTTCCTACCCTGTCTTTGAGATGGGATTTTGCTATGTAGCCTTTGATTGGCTGTGTAACCAGGGTGGCCTAGAATTTAGGACCAATTCTTTGCTTCTTTAGTGCTGAAATTTCAGGCACATATAACCCTTATTTCGTGACCCTCCTCCTCTTTTGAGGAAAGGTCTCAATTATATAGTACTGCCTGTCTTACTTAATATGTAAAACAGGGTAGCCTCAAACTCCCAAAGATCTGCCTGTCTCTATGATGGGATGAAGGCCATGTGCCATCGTGCCTAGCCTCGTCCCCATATTTTTCATCATAAGTTAGTGAAGAGAGATTTCCCTAGTCCATGCTCACATAGTAGGCTGGGTGTCATGCCTTTGGAGCAGCTTCAAGTTTAGTATTTTTTCCTCGGCATTGGTGGTAGTTGAAGAAAAAAGTATGGTTTAATATGAGTAGATACATCTTTTTGTTGTTATTTTTTTTGAGTGGGTCTCACTAAACAACTTTGGCTGTCTTGAAAATCACTGTGTAGACCACGCTGGCCTTGAACTCACAGAGATCCTCCTGCCTCTGCTTCTTGAGTGCTGGGATTAAAGGCATGTGCTACTATGCCCAACTGAGTAGGTACATCATAATTGTGAGTTGATTGACAGATAATATGGGTATAGTTAAAATTAAGAAATTTCTAAATTTTTGAACTAATAACCAAGAAAAGTTTCTAGATGGGTAGAACAGAATCACAACACAGTAATCTTTTAGCCATTCAAAATATATGTGCAGGGGCTGGAAGATGGCTCAGTGGTTAAGAGCACAGGCTGCTCTTCCAGAGGTCCTGAGTTCAATTCCCAGCAACCACATGGTGGCTCACAACCATCTGTAACAAGCTCTGGCGCCCTCTTCTGGAACACAGGCATACATGGAGGCAGAAGGTTGTATACATAATAAAAAAAAATCTTTAAAAAATATATATGTGCACAAAAATCCCAATTTAAATAATTCTAAAATGGCCGAGTGGTGGTGGCGCACGCCTTTAATCCCAGCACTTGCAGAGGCAGACAGATCTCTGTGAGTTGGAGGCCAGCCTGGTCTACAAGAGCTATTTCTGGGCTGGAGAGATGGCTCAGCCGTTAAAGGCTAGACTCACAACCAAAAATATAAGAGTTTGGTTCCCAGCACCCACGGCTGTCTCTCCAGACATCTCTCTCTCTCTCTCTCTCTTTTTTTTTTTTTTTAAAGCTATTTTGGGGGCTGGAGAGATAGCTCAGAGGTTAAGAGCACTGCCTGCTCTTCCAGAGATCCTGAGTTCAATTCCCAGCAACCACATGGTGGCTCACAACCATCTGTAATGAGATCTGGTGCCCTCTTCTGGCCTGCAGGCATACACGCAGACAGAATATTATATACATAATAAATAAATAAAGCTACCGAGAAACCCTGCTTGAGGTGTGTGTGGGGGATTCTAAAATGAAGAAATAGCTGTTTTGGCTAAAGCCAGAGTACTGGCAGAGTGCTCTATTCCCAACTCTTAGGAGGAGTTATTTCTCATTTCTCATTATTTCTTCATGGGTCCCAGACCTGTTTCCTCTCTCTGATTTGATTCTACTTTCTGGCCTAAAATGTAAAGAATAAAAATTACACAAATTTTAACCCTTTTAAAATACTTTTAATGCTTTATTTGTTTATTATATATGCAGTGTTCTGCTGTATGCTGGAAGAGGGCACCGGATCTCATTACAGGTGGTTGTGAACCACCGTGTCGTTGCTGGGAATTGAACTCAGGACCTTTGGAAGAGCAACCAGTGCTTTTAATCTCTGAGCCATTTCTCCAGCCTCTTAAAATATTTTTTACATTAAAATTTAAAATATTTAAAATTCCTTTTATTTACTTGTATGTGTACTCATTCGAGCATTTGGAGGTCAGAGGACAATTTGCAGGAATCTTCTTTTCCTTCTCCCATGTGGGACCTGGCGATTGAACTAGTGGCAGATGTTTTTACATGCTAAACCATCCTTTTTTTTTTTTTTTTTTTTTTTGAGACAGAGTTTCATGTAGCCCAGACTGGCCTAAAACTTCATATGTACCTGAGTCTTGTTTGGGGAACAAATAATAATCTTTGCCTGTTGTCTCTTTTATATTTCTAAAATATGTTCTCTTCTTACTAATTATTCTTTCTTTGTTTATTAAATAGGCTACCAAGCAGTTTCTTGAGGAGATCAACAAGTGGACAGTTCAGTACAATGTTTCTCCACTCTCTTGGAACGTGGCTGTCAAGTTCCTCATGGCCAGAAAATTCGATGTGCTTCGTGCCGTAGAGTTGTTTCACTCCTACAGAGTACGTGGGTCATGTGGTCTGTAGCAGTTGAGCTAAGTATTGCTGTTCTCTGTGCGCTCCTCACACACACTGGATCAGCGTCCAGCAGCTGGGAGAGCTGAGGTTGGACTGGCCAGCTCCTGGAAATACTCTGTATGTACCCAGAGTTTGCTGCGATGGTGGAGGCTAAGGAAATTCCTTGGCATCAGCCTGTGACAACTCCTCCTTGGAGTCTGAGTCTTTGCTCTTCTCTGCCTCCTGCCTGACCTATTTGGTACACTTCACAGGTGTTTGAGGTCCTTTGAAGTTTTACGAAGCTGCCGTTCTGATAACTGAAGAGCTTAGAGAGAGCTGTTCAAGAAAGGGGGGGTATTAACTCTAGAAAAGAAAAACAGATATTAGCTAAGTTCTGTTCTTAGAAGTTACTTTTTTTAAATTTTTAAAATAAATTTTTTTAATTTTATATGCATTGATGTCTGTGTGAGGGTGTCAGACTTGGAGTAACAGACATTTGTAAGCTGTCATGTGAGTGCTGGAAATTGAACCTGTATTTACTGGGAGAATAACCAGTACTCCTAACCGCTGACCGTCTGTCTCTCCAGACCCCTTGTTTTTTTTTTTTTTTTTCTCTTGACACAAGGTTTCTCTATTTCCTGGAATTCACTATGTAGACCAGGATGGCCTCAAACTCATGGAGTTTCTCTGTCTCCTGAGTGCTGGACCAAAGGCGTGCACCATTATGCCTGACTACATAGCTACAATACTCACAGTGCCATGATTGCTACCTAGAAGAGGTAGTAAATAAACTTACAGATGTGTTCTGATGAGAGTGTAGTACTCTGGAAGAGCATTTAGCTAAGCAAAGGAAGCATTCCTAAAAAAAAATAACTAATAGCTGGACATAGTGGGTCACTCTTTTAATCCTAGCATTCAGGAGGCAGGGGCAGTTGATCTCTGTGAATTCCAGGCCAAGCCTGTTCTATATATTGAGGTCTAGGTCAGCCAGGGCTGAATAGTGGCACCTTGTTTCAAAAACAAAACCAAACCAAAAAACCACAGCTAAAGGATGGTTAGGAATCAAGCCCTGGTGAAGTATAGTAAAGAAAGCATGTGGGCTGGAGAGATAACTTAGCTATTAAAGGTTTACAACCAAAAATACAAGAAACTGTAAGTTCAGATGCCCAGTGCTGGAAAGTAAAATTTAGCGAAGCCAGAATGGTTAGTAGGAGTCAAGGTAAAAGACTGAGAGCACAGATCAATAAAGCCAGGTCGTTAAGGCCTCAGAAATCCATTAGTAATACAGACAACATGGTAGGGGTTTCCATATTTGCATTCCAGAAAGATTTTGACATAGTAGTTTTTAGAGAGTGTGTCTCAGCTGTTATCCTGGAGCCAGAAGGTCAGTTTAAGGACTGTTAAATTTACAAGGAGAGAGAGTGTCAGTATTATTAATACATAATGTCAGGGGAGGTGGAGAAAAGTAGGTCAGAGCTGCTTAAACTAGTGTGTGAGGGGAGGTATCAGTGCTGGCGTTCATTAACTTAGGAGAGGAAAGTGGGGTGGGTTCATGGTAGAAAGAAGGACATAATTTTAATTTGTCTGTGCCTGTGGGATATCCAAATAGACTTGTCTGTCCTTTAAGCAGATAGAATATGAGCATGGGCTGCAGAAAAGAAATCTGTACTAGAGACAGAGATTTCTAAATGACCAACTAGAGCGACTGTTGGAGGCAGCAGAAGAGTTCCTGGTGGAACAGTTAATTGCCCTGGAGTGCAGGCATGTTACAAAGGAATTCACAATTCATTTATATTTCTAACTTGCCTTAGCTCCGAGCTATGTAAAGTTGTTCTGGATATATCGTATTTCCATATTAATTCATCTCTTTATTATTTCCTTTTTAGGAAACAAGAAGGAAGGAAGGCATTGTGAAGCTGAAACCTCATGAGGAACCTCTCCGTTCTGAGATCCTCAGTGGAAAATTTACCATCTTGGTGAGTCTTTAGAGCCTGTCTTGGCTTTGTTACTTTGTCTTGTCCTATTTGGATTTTTGTGCCTAGGTTCCTTATCAACACATTTTGCTACTAAATTATTCTAATAATAGTTGAATAATTACTAATTGAAAATTACTAGTTATTAATAATAGTTGAATTATTGAGCTTTGGAGTAGTAGACGTAAACATTTTTCTTCATTGATCCCTCTAAGTTGTTGGTCAGCATCTTGGGAAGGCTAATAGTGTGTCAGAGCATAGCATACCCTTACCTAATGGAAGCTCTCGTTTATAGAGATCTCTTGGTTTCTCAGATGAATATGTAATAATATGTTTAAGGTAGCACGGAAACCATTATCTTGATCTGTTTTTCTCCATCCTGCCTGGGAAATTAGTTACAAATCCAGTGCAAAATTATCCTTGGATTGCTCTGCAGTTGAAGAAAATGTGATTTTTTTTTTTCAGAGCTACGAGAATATGGTTCTAGGAAATGCTGATAGGATCAGACATGGGTAATGATAACATTTTTCCCTTTGTGGAAGAACAGACACAAATCAAGGAGTTTTGTTGGTAGCTGTTCTCATCATATGTCAACTCTTTATCCAGGATAATAAGTCTAAAAGATTGCTGTGATTTTTTTAAAATTATTATTTGATTTCTAAATATTTCTTGTTTATTTGCTTTAGAATGTTCGAGATCCAACTGGAGCCTCCATTGCCCTTTTCACTGCCAGGCTACATCATCCTCACAAGTCCGTCCAACACGTGGTACTTCAGGCCTTGTTTTACTTGCTGGACAGAGCTGTGGACAGGTGAGCATTGAGATTATCTTATAGGTATCTACCTCATTAGGAAAGTGACAGTTTTTTTTTCCTTTTTTTTTTTTGATTTTATTTATTTATTATGTATAGAAAGTCTGCCTCCATGTATGCCTGCAGGCCAGAGGGTGCCAGATATCATTACAGATGGTTGTGAGCCACCATGTGATTGCTGGGAATTGAACTCAGGTCCTCTGGAAGAACAGTCAGTGCTCTTAACTGCCAAGCCATCTCTCCAGCCCTGGAAAGTGACAGTTTTAAATTGATGAAATTCAGAAGTGCTCCTACCATGTCCTTAGGATACAGCCTAGACAGCCTCTGAGTAGAAAATACCTCATGTTGTTACGAGTGTTTATTCTTAGCACCATCCTGATGCTGGATACTCTTTGTTTTCATCGCCTTGCCTATTTTAGGATTAACAGAAACTGAGAAAGACAATTCCTAATAGTTAATACATTGAGGATAGAGGAAAGAGACTGTGTTGATTCCGTGTGTGTGTGTGTGTGTGTGTGTGTGTGTGTGTGTGTATGTATTAATATAAGGCATCCATATGCTATCATTAGGCTAAATCCTAATCTGTCTTTTTTTTTTTTTTGAAAAATATTATTAACCTTTTACTTTGAGATATAGTCTTAGTTGCCCAAAGTAAGATATAGTCTTACTTTGAGATATAGACTTAGTTGCCCAGGCTAGGCTTGAAATCATTCTTTAGCTTAGTCCAGATATGAATTTGCTGTCCTTCTGCTTCAGCATCTCACATAACAGAGATTATAGGCCTGTATCACCAGACCTAGGTCATCTGTTTGTTGGTTTTTGTTCATATTAAAACTCTCTGGGTGCTAGAGATATGGCTCAGAAATTAAGAACACTGGATGCTCTTCTAGAGGACCTAGGTTCAATTCCTAGCACCCACGTGGTGGCTAATAACAATCACAACTTCAGTCCTATGTACATATAGGCAAAACACACACATGAAATAATAATAATAATAATAATAATAATAATAATAATAATAATAATAATAATAAAATACCACCACCAACAACCCTCTGGGATAACCTGGGGATGTACAGGGGTAGCTACTTCTCTAACATGTGGAAGACCCTAAGTTCTTTCTCTAGTATGGAAAAACAAAGATAAAACAAGCTAGGCCCAAGCAGATCTCTGGTTTTGAGGCCAGCCTGCTTTACAGAGCTTGTTCAAGAACAGCAAAGCTAGCTGGGCCACGGTGGCGCATGTCTTTAATCCCAGCACTCAGGAGGCAGAGGCAGGAAGATTTTTGTGAGTTCGAGGCCAGACTGGTCTACAAGAGCTAGTTCCAGGACAGGCTCCAAAGCTACAGAGAAAGCCTATCTCGAAAAACCAAAAAAAGTTTATAAACAAAAACAGCAAGGCTACACAGAGAAACCCTGTCTTGAAAACCAAAAACCCCCCCAACCAACCAACCAACCAACCAACCAACCAACCAAACAAACAAACAAAAACCAAGCCAGGCCTAGTGGTATCCACAATTTTAGCATTGAAGAATCAGAGGCAGGAGGATCACCACAAATTTGAGGTTTGCAAGGTCTATATAGTAAGTTCCAGGCTAGCTAAGGCTACATAGAGAAAAATCTGTCTTGATAAAAACTAAACCAAAACAACAAGCCAATCTGGAAGCTGGGGTTATGTGGCTTGCTGGTGGAGTGCTTGCCTAGCTTGCCTATTGCCCTGTGTTCCCAGTACTACAAAAATAATTAGCCAGGTGGGTTGGTGCATGCCTTTAATCCCAGCATTCTGGAAGCAGAGACTGGTGGGTCTTTGTGAGTTTAAGGTTATCTTGGTCTACATAGTGAGTTCCAGGCTATCCAGAGCTATAAAGTGGTTTCCTGCCTCACAAAAAGAATGTGTTGGGGGTTGGGGTGCCGGGAGATGACTTAGCAGTTTTGAGTACTGGCTAATCATTCAGAGGACTGGATCTCTATTCCCAACAATCATTGATAGCTCCAATTCCAAGGGCGTCTGACACCATCTTTGATTTCTGTGGTTACTAGACATGTGATGCAAATACATGTATAGAGGCAAAACGCTCATACATATGAAGGAAATTAAAAATAACCATTGGA
The DNA here is from genome assembly GCF_014885135.2 of Alexandromys fortis. Taxonomy (NCBI): domain Eukaryota; kingdom Metazoa; phylum Chordata; class Mammalia; order Rodentia; family Cricetidae; genus Alexandromys; species Alexandromys fortis. The sequence continues at coordinate 70,591 of NW_026068050.1, read as the reverse complement.
GGGCTGGAGAGATGGCTCAGAGGTTAAGAGCACTGACTGTTCTTCCAGAGGTCCTGAGTTCAATTCCCAGCAACCACGTGATGGCTTACACCTATTTGTAATGAGATCTGGTGCCCTCTCCTGGCCTGCAGGGATATGTGCAGGAAGAACCCTATATACATAAAAATTAATAAATAAGTTTAAAAAAAAGATAAAAAAATAACCATTGGTTTGTTGACCTATTATACCTGTAATGTCAGTGCTTAAGTGGGGGAAGATGCTATAATTTTGAGGCCAGCTTAGGCTGTGAGAAGAGACTGTCTCCAAAAGGGAGCAAAAAACAAAACAAAAACTGACCACAGCCTATGGGGGTCAGACACAGTATTACCTTAAAGCCTGATGTGGTAGGAGTGTGAGTTTGAGGCTAGTTTGAGTTTCATAGAGATATCTCCTGTTGCATGTAGCTCGAGTCAAACTTCCCAGGGAAGCAGTTGGCTACCCTTGTGACACTGCATAGTGCGCACAAGAAATCTCTTTATGTTCTGTAGTAGTCCCTGTTTTCAGAGGGTGAGGAATTCCACATAGACTATAGAACCTGGGTCAGTTCTTAATTCATTTCCCATCACTGACTTGTTTTAGGCCCCTATCTTAAGAAGAAAGTTTGTAATTATTTTAAATGCCCCTAGTTGAGCTTGTGGAGAAATGGAAACTCTCTAGCCTCAATTGACAGCATCTGTGATCTTCCTGAATGATAGTTTCTGTGTGGTTATGAAAAAGGAATCAAGATTAATATTAATGCATTAGGGGCCAGTAGAAATAAATTCTGCCAGAAAAACTTCTGTGCATTTTAGAAAGAAATGTTTTTTTCTTGCTTTTTAGAAAGTTAATTCACTGATCCTGAGATATATTAGATATACAACAAATTTTAAATTTACATACATGAACTGAATTTTGAAGTATTTCCTTTTTTTTTTTCCCCTCTCGAGACAGGGTTTCTCTGTAGCTTTGGAACCTGTCCTGGAACTAGTGAATTTTGAAGTATTTTCATACACACATAATCGGCAGGTTACTTCTGAGTTGGTACTTCCCTCTTCAGTGTTGTAGAAGTATGATGGTGTGGGGGCTACAGGAGGGAAGCAAAGATGAGGATGCAAAATAATAACTGTGGGATGGCTCATACCTGTAATCGTAGCACAAAGGAGAGTGAATCAGGGGGATTGCTTTGAGTTTGAGGCAAGCCTGATTTACATAGTAAAGCTAGCCTGGACTACATGAAATCCTCTTTGGAAAAAACTAAAACAAATAAGTGTAAAACTTGTTATCTAGAAATAATACGATTAAATGATTTATTTCTGGATTGGCAAGATTGCTTAGTATCTCAAAGCACTTTTCATATAAGCTTGAGGACCTGGAAGGAAAGGAGGGAGCTGACTCTTAGGAGTTGTGTTCTGATCCCACACTTCCTGGCACACGCCTCTCCTCCCTACCCATGATGATGATAATTCTAATAACCTTCTGAGTCATAAAAGCATCTAAGCATCTCACTTAACTTTGGATAAAATATTTGTATTGAATTAAATGTTTGTTTAATTGGTTTACAGCTTTGAAACTCAAAGGAATGGATTGGTGTTTATCTATGACATGTGTGGTTCCAATTATGCCAACTTCGAGCTAGATCTTGGCAAGAAAGTCCTAAACCTGCTGAAGGTAAGGTTGTAAAGGGGAAATCCTTTTAAGTCTCGCTCTTGCTCTCAAACCAATACAATAACAACATAAAATGAATAAAAAACTGAAACGGAAATAATGAAAATGAACAATTTCCAGGAAATTCTTAGTTATTAAAGTGTCTTTTTCCAGAGTTTTGTGGAACAGTAACTCATAAAGGCCTACCCATGGGAACTGTGAGAAATGCCAGCTAGCAGGAACTTTCTAGACATGTGCTGGTCGACTCAGGGTGAAGTGTGTTTTGCACTACACTTCAGTGTGTTCACTTCAGTGCATGTGAGTTCATTTGGTCTACTCATGTTCATGTAGAATTACGCACATATACAGATGTGTATAAGTCCTATACACGTAGCTTCATAGTTCCTTATCCCTAAGACCTAGGCCTAGTGACTTGTTTTGTAAATGTATGTATACATGTATGTGTGTGTGTACAGGTGCACTTGTGTGCTTGTTTATGTGGAGGAGAGCAGACAACCTTAGGTGTCATCCTCAGGCATGTCATCCACTTTTTTGAGACATAGTCTGTTATTGACCTACAGTTCACCAGTCAGTCTAGAGTAGCTGGCTAACACGCCCCAGGGATCCTCCTGTTCCTGCTTCACCCCCTTGGGTTACAAATGTATGACACTACACTTAGCAATTTTGCATTAGTTCTAGAAAACGAATTCAAATCCTTGTGCTTATGGGGTAAACATACTACCCACTTAGTTAACTTCCCCAGCCATAAAGGTATTTTTGCTTTTTTATTTTAAAAGGTGATGCGGCAGGGCTGAAGATACAGTTAAACTGGTAGCATTCAGAGGCCTTGCATTTGATTCCAAGTACCTAGAGCAGGGGGATGAGAAGCTTATGGTCATCCTTGGCTACGTAGCAAGTTCTCTGCCAGCATAGCTTGTTTTTCTGTTGCTGTGACAAAAATACCACGACTAAAGCATGTATAAAAGACAGGATTTAATTGGTCTTATGGTTTCAGAGGGTTAGACCCCATTGTGCTGGAACAGAAATCTGGTCATAGTAACGGTTAAGGACTCACATCTTGATCTGTAGCTGGAGGGAGAACACGCTGGGATTTGTACTAGTCTTTTTTTTTTTTTTTAATATTTTATTATGTACAGTATTCTGTCTGCTTGTATGCCTGCAGGCCAGAAGAGGGCGCCAGACCTCATTACAGATGGTTGTGAGCCACCATGTGGTTGCTGGGAATTGAACTCAGGACCTTTGGAAGAGCAGGCAATGCTCTTAACCACTGAGCCATCTCTCCAGCCCCATGTACTAGTCTTTTGAAACGTCAAAGCTTGCCCTCAGTAATACACATTCTCTAACAAGGCCACACTTCCTAATTCTTCCCAAACACTTCCACCAACATGGAAACAGTTACTCAAATATGGGCCTATGGGAGCCATTCTCATTCATTCTACTAGAATGGGCTGCTTGAGACCATGTCTCAAATAACAGCACCCCCCCCCACAAACTTCATTATAATGTATAACTATTTAATATGATTAAGGAAGGTTGAATGACATAAAATAATTTGTACAAGCCAGCTATGGTGATACATGCCTATAATCTCAGCACTCATGGTAGGAGTTCAAGATCACCCTGGACTACATAACCAGATCCTTTGTCTCAGAAAACAAAAATAAAAATATGCAAGTGAAATAACTTAACTGTTCAAGAGTTGGGAGTATAGCTCAGTTGGAGAGTATGCACTTGGCATTTGTGATGGGTATTGTCATGGGCTTATAATACTAGCACTTGGGAAGCTTAGGCAGAAAGTTTGTCAAAGATTTAGGGCCAGAATGGGCTACATATGAGTGCCAGCTCAACCCAGGCTGACTGTAGTCAATACTCTGTCTTCAACTAAGGTAAAAGAACAAAACAAAACAAAAATATTTGGGCCAGGTTGTCCTAGCCAGGAGAAAAGCAGAGGCAGATGGATCTCTGTGAGTTCAAGGCCAGCCTAGACTCCTTAGCAAGTTCCAAACCAGTCAGAACAATACAGTGAGACCCTTTCTTGGTGGGGTGTGGGGGTGGAGGAGCATTTGTATTTCTAGAATAACATTTCAGAAATAGAATTGACTAAAGGGTATATGTACATTTTAAAGAATATATAATGGGCCGGGCCGTGGTGGCGCATGCCTTTAGTTCCAGTTCTTGGGAGGCAGAGGCAGGAAGATCTCTGTGAGTTCAAGGCCAGCCTTGTCTACAAGAGCTAGTTCCAGGGCAGGTTCCAAAGCTACAGAGAAACCTGTCTCAAAAAAGAAAAAAAGAGGAAGAGATGGCTCAATGGTTAAGAGGCTCCCAGAGAACCAGGTTCATGTCCCATCAAACCATGGCAGCTCACAACTGTCTGTGGTTTTAGCTCTCTAGGTATCCAGCATCCTCACAGCAATGCACATAACATAAAAAAATTTAATTAAAATAAAAGGATATATAATGGAAATTGTCTCCTAAAGACACCATCAATGAGCAGGTCTACCAAGTCTGAATGAAAAAGCCTTTGAAGGGGCTGGAGAGATGGCTTAGAGGTTAAGAGAACTGACTGCTGTTCCGGAGTTCAATTCCCAGCAACCACATGATGGCTCACACCCACCTATAATGAGATCTGGTGCCCAGAACATTATACACATAATAAATAAATTAAAAAAGAAAATGAAAAAGCCTTTGACGAATTTTGTTGTATAGTCTGTATAGGGAGTAATTGTAAATTTCTCAAATTTAGTAGAACCAAAACTAACTGGAGCCCAGTGGTGGTATCACATGCCCAGGACAGCTGGGGATACACTGAGACAAAGAAGCAAGCAAAGACTTAACTAAAAAGACAGAGAGTAACAAATGAAATTGAGAGTGGCTTATTCAAAATGGAAGAAAAATTAGGGTAGGAGTTTTTTTTTCCCCCTGGAGATAGGGTTTCTCTGTGTAACTTTGGAGCCTGTCTTGACACTCACTCAGTAGACCAGGCTGACCTTGAACTCACAGATTTGCCTTTTGCCTGTCTCTGCCTCCTGAGTACTGGAATTAAAGATGTGTGCCAACACCCAACCTTTTTTTTTTTTTTTTTTTTTTTTAGACCAGGCTGGCCATGAACTCACAGAGATTCTCCTGCCTTTGGCTCCTGAGTGCTAGGATAAAAGGCATGTGCCACCACTGCCAAGCCATATTTTTTGTTTTTTTGAGATTAGGTCTTTCCCAGGGACTTGGGGCTCATTGATTATTAGGCTAGGCTGCTGGCTAGTGGGCCTCGGGGAGCCATCTCTCTGTCTCACTTGTGCTGGTATTACATGACTGGGTTTTTATGTTGGCACTGGAGGTTGAATTCAGGTCCTCTGTACTTAGATGGTATGCACTTTACAGATTGAGCCATCCCTCCAGCCCCCTGATTTCTTATTACATGGGAACCCTGCCCCCAAGAAAGGCTGGAATATTAAATATTGGAATGAAGCCAAGCACTTGTGGCTTAGCAATGATCTTTATGTCTTGTAGACACAAGATTATCTCTTTTTTCCCCTCTAAGAGTAGTTTAGACTATTTCCTTTTCTGAGACCTAATTTGTACTTGTACACACTAGACCATATTTATTTATTTATGTATTTATTTTGTGGTGTTAGGTATCAAACCTAGGTCATGTGCATGCTAAACACACACTATCATTGAGTTATACCTCCAACCTAGGTTGTGTATCTTGGTTTAATAAATAAACAAGTGGAGAAAAGACTAAAAATAGAAATATTATAGATGGGCGATGGTGGCATACACCTTTAATCCCAGCACTTGGGAGGCAGAGGCAGGCAGATCTCTGTGAGTTGGAGACCAGCCTGGTATATAGAGGATGTTCCAGGACAGGCTCCAAAGCTATGCTGAGAAGCCCTGTTTTTAAAAACAAAATAAAACAAAACAAATAAAATAAATATTATACACATACACACACATACATGCATACACACATATCAAACTAAAACTTATATAAGTAAATTGTGTATCTTCAGTTTATTAAAAACTGTAAGTTGTAATAAGCTGAACTTTTATAGGAGGCATATGTATGTGCTGGTGTGTGATATGTGAGGCACAAACAGGAAAGTCAGGCCTGCAAGATGACTCGGGGGGTAAAGGCACTTGCTGAGAAAGCCTGGTGGCCTGCGTTCAATACCTAGAATCCATATGGACACTGTGGAACTTATACTCACTAATAATAAAAAATAAAAGAATAGGGGGCTGGAGAGATGGCTCAGTGGTTAAGAGCACCACCTGCTCTTCCAGAGGTCCTGAGTTCAATTCCCAGCAACCATATGGTGGCTCACAACCATCTGTAATGAGATCTGGCACCCTCCTCTGGCGTGTGGGCATACATGGAGGCAGAATGTTGTATACATAATAAACAAATAAATCTTTGAAAAAATAAAAGAATAATTTGTGATCTCTAAAGTGTATGGTTGACATGAGTGTAACACACATTTAGAGTAGATCAGCTTCTAGTTTCTTTCTTTTACAAGACAGGGAAAATAAAATTTTATTTACCCATGAAACTGTACATAGGAAAACATAATAACTTCAATGCTGTACTGTCCAATTTTCAATTCTTAAGGAACATTATTTATCACATAACTTTCAAAATCTGGTCCAGCGCAGCAAACAGGTTTCAATAGAAGCATTTCCTCTGGTAATGGCTTGTTCACTGTGACGCACAGGTCTGTGAAGGACCATCACTTACGGAAGCTTTGGGTTAGAATCACAGGATAGCTGAATTTTTGGTCACAGAGCTTAGCACTGGTGTATGCAAATGTTCCACAAGGGTATCCTGCACACAGGCACAATCTTCTGCAAGCCTCGCAGAGCAACACCCGCCTCCTGCTGTGGGCACTGGGTTGACTTTGAGTACGCATACATGATGGTGTGTGATTTCTTACAAGCTCCTTTTTCCGGTTTGCTTGTAGTTTCTTTCCTTTCTTTCTCCTCTGTTGAAAGCTTTGATTCCGCAGATAACCCGGGAGAGCTGGGGGTGTTCCCACTTTGTTCACGTATGGCCTCAGCACTGCCTGGATTGTCCATGAGCTTTACACATTTCTCCTCCGTCTGCGGCTGCATCTCCAGAGGCGGACTCCTGTGAGGAGAGAGGCTTGCTGGCTGAGTAGCCCAAGAGGCTGGAGGTTCCCCTCTGCACAGTGCTATCATTTAAGCTATTAAGGCAGGACTCTCTCTCTCTCTCTGAAGTGGCATTCTAGAAACTTCCCCATGACACTGGCAGCAGGTGTTTCTTCTGGGGCGGTTACATCCAATGGCAGCACCTCACGCCTCTTTTTGAGCACAGGTACTTCAATTTTCTCTTCAGGTTCGTACTTCAGCTTTAATTCATCTGACTTAGCTCTCAGTTTTATATTCTCACCTTCTGAAAGCTGCAGGCGTCTTTCATTTGGTGTCTTTCATTCACAAACAGTTTCCACTCAATATCCAGGGCCACCCCTCTCAGAGAACGCCTTCATTCTCTGAATGGATAGCTCCCCTTTTGTGCTTTCGCTTTCTTTGTTTAACTTCTCAAGCTTTAGTTGAAGTAAATCTGCATAATAGGTGCTGTCTTCTAGAGAACAAGGGCTGGCTGATGTGGATGGCTTAGATTCCATACTTTCATATAAGGTCTTAAATTTCTCCAGGTTTTTTATTTCACCTAAAAGGAGTTTTATTTCACCATTCTTTTGTTCTAACATGGCAACCAACCGTTCCTGCTGCTCCAACTTAGTTTGAGATCCCGCATCCTCAGCAGTGTGGAGATTTGTAACTTCATTCTGCTCTCTGGTGAATGCATTGTGCTTCTTCAGTGACTGATATTTGATTTTTATCGAGTTGAGCTGGCGTTCCATAGCTGCCCTCCGATCCTCCACCTCTGCCAACAGGGAGTTGCCTTTACTATTGGGATCTAAGACTTGCTGAAGCACGTGGCCCCACTGCACTTGGAGATCTTGATTTTCTACGTGAGCTTTCTCTAAGGCGTTATAATACGACACCACTTCCTTCTCTCGCTCTTCTTTTTCTTCTTGAAGCCGGTCTACCCGGTGCATTAAGGAAGCATTGAAACATTCTAGTTGTTCTTGTTTGTACTGCAGCTCGTTTACCTCTTCTTGGAGAGCAGTCTTCACACCTTCCATTTCATTTAGCTCAATCTGAAGAGCCAGCACCTCCGAAGACATGCTATTGAGCATGCGCTGCTCAGTCAGTAGCCGGAGCTCTTCCGATTTGTGGGCGAGAACTTCTTCTGGTGGTCCAGCTTCTGCTTCAGCTGCTTCTCACTTAACCTCGCTCCATCTAATTCCACTTTCGGTTTCTCTAACTTATTTTTCAGGTCATTCACTTCCTGCCTATGGCTTCTGTTTAGCTGCATTTCTCACTGCTCCAGCTGCGTTTTCTGTTGTTGTTTCACAGCTTCACGTTCACAGCTCAAACTTTCTAACATCTGATCCTTGAGCTCAGCTTCTCTTTGAAGGGCATACTTCTGGTTATAACTCTGAGTAACAGTCATCATTTCTTCATGACATTTATCCAATCGATTCAGTTTGCCCCTCTAAGAGTTGTAAGCGAGTTCTTCAATGTTATAGTCATTTCTTTTAACCTTTCGAGTTTGATTGGAAGTTCTGTGTTCTCTCTCTCTCTCTCTCTCTCTCTCTCTCTCTCTCTCTCTCTCTCTCTCTCTCTCTCTCTCTCCATGCTTTCTGTTTTCAGCCTTCTCTCTGCTCACGCTTCCCAGTGCCTCAACCAGAGACTTGTCCAGAAAGCACCAGGCGCCCGGATTCTTGTCGGTATATCCACCGCAACACAAAAAAAGAAACCTGTCCTTCTAGTTTCTTTCTTTTAATCACTGCCTGCTTACCAATTTGTCTGAATTGCGCTGTCAAGTTTCTATGTTGACTGTGAATGAAAAAGAGTGAAAAGAAGCCATGCTTTAGGCCATACAAGTATCACTGGTTTTAACTCATCCATTTTCTCTGCAGGGAGCATTTCCGGCTCGTTTAAAGAAGGTGCTGATTGTAGGAGCACCCATATGGTTCCGAGTGCCGTATTCTATCATCAGCCTGCTCCTGAAGGACAAAGTCCGGGAGAGGGTAAGGCAAGCCAGCCTTTTCTTATTGGAGGTAGATAAGTAGATTCTAGTTTCTGCAGGTGAACTCTTGCCAGTTACTCTTTTGCCTTCAAAGAATCCTCCTGTTTATTCCCCCAGAATGTTTTCTGCTCCTGTATTCGTTCACACACTTCATGTAGTCCTTTGCTTGGGACAGAATACCCCTTCACTGTCCACACATTTGTTGTGGTTATGGTTTATCCAACTCTTTCTTCACAATACCTTGAGTAAACAGTATTGAACCAGTGTGTCCCAGAAGTATTTTATTTTTTATTAATTTTTTAATAATTTATTTAACGTTACTTTATGTGCATTGGTATGAAGGTATCAGATCCCCTGGAACTGGAGCTACAGACAGTTGTAAGCTGCCTTGTGGGTGCTGGGAATTGAATCTCTGGAAGAACAGCCAGTGCTTCCAGCCACTGAGCCATTTCTCTATCTCCCGCAGAAGTATATTAAGGATTATATAATTTCCAAAGTTGATTTAGTACTGCATAAGGCACTATTAATATTTAACAGTATTTAAAGGTTGGGGGTGTAACTCAATGTCAGCATTGCTCAAGGGTCTGGGTATAGTCCCTAATACCCCAAACCAAAACCAAGATCAAAAATTGGCATTTAATATAATTATGTTACTGAACTGGTATTAGAATTTATTTGGGGCTGAGCATGTAGCTTAGTGAAAGAGTACTTAGCTAGCTTATAAAAGTTCCTAGAGTCTGTCTCTACTTTACAGAGAGAGACAGACAGACACACAGAGAGGTTTATTTACTGGAAAGTACTATTAAGTCCGTGACCTTCAGAGTGGTTGGGAGGTCTTAGTTGTTCCTTTTTTTTTTTTTTTTTTTTTGTCTTTTGGTTTATTATTTGAGACAGGGTTTCATTCTATAGTTGAGACCGGCTAATAGCTACTCACTGTGTTCTAGCAGACTTTCATGGCAGTCTTCCAAGTACTGGGATAGGAGGAGTGTACCACCCACTGTGAGCATCTCTGGGTATTGCTTTTTATTTTTCTTTTTAAAATTATTTATTATGTATAGTGTTCTGCCTGTTTTTTTGGTTTTTCGAGACAGGGTTTCTCTGTGGTTTTGGAGCCTGTCCTGGAACTAGCTCTTGTAGACCAGGTTGGTCTTGAACTCACAGAGATCTGCTTGCCTCTGCCTCCCGAGTGCTGGGATTAAAGGCGTTCGCCACCATCGCCCGGCTTGTATTGGTTTTTCTTAAGGCACTTTCTTACTGTTTTCATTTTAAAAATGTTTATATTACTACTACTACTAATTTTTAATTTTCCCCTAGATAGGTTTCTCTGTGTATCCCTGGCTGTCCTGGAACTTACTCTGTAGACCAGGCTGGCCTCCAACTCACAGAGATCTGCCTGCCTCTGCCTCAGAAGAGGGCGTTGGATCCCTTGGTTCTGGAATTAAGCCATGTGGATGCTGGGAATTGAACTGACTCTTAACTACTTAACATCTCTCCAATTCATATGAGCTGGTTCTTTAAGAGGTAGAAGAGGAAAGGGGACAGTTTTTTAAGAAGAGGCTGCGGTGGGGTGCTGGAGTGGTGCCTCAGTGGTTAGAGCATGTACCTAAGTTAGGTTTCCACCACCCAAGTTGATTGACTCCTCACTATAACTGCAATTCCAGGGATCCAGTGTCCTCCTCTAGCCTCTCATCTGTACGTGGTACACACACACACACACACACACACACACACACACAATTTAAAAAAAAATAATCAAGAAGAGACAGTGGGAAGTTGGAGAGATGGCTGAGAGGTTAAGAGTGCTGGCTGCTCTTCCAGAGGACCTGAGCTCAATTTCCAGCAAGTACATGGTGCCTCACAACCATCTATAATGACATCGGTTCCCTCTTCTGGCATGTAGTATACAGGTATACATGTAGTATACATGTAGTCATACAGGTAGGACACTATATATGATAAAGAAACAATTTTTTTTTTTAAAGAAGAGGCAGGGTCTGGAGTGATGACTCAGTGGTTAAGAGCACTGACTGCTCTTCAAGAGGACCCAGGACTCAGTGCCCACATGGCAGCTCACAACTGTATGTCACAACTCCTGTTTCAGGGTACCCAATGCCTTCATACAGACATGCATGTAGGCAAAACAACAGTATACATAAAAGGTATAGTTAATTGAAAAAATGAAAAAAATAAAGATGCCTATGCTTTAAAAAAAAAATGGGAAGAGGCACTGGCAAGGGACAGTCTTTTAAGAATAGCATTTCTCGGGGACTGGAGAGATGGCTCGGAGGTTAAGAGTACTGGCTGCCCTTCCAGAGGACTTGAGTTCAATTCCCAGCTTCCACATGGTGGCTCACAACTATCTGTAATGAGATATATGCAGGCACACATGCAGGCAGAATACTGTATACCTAATAAATAAATAAATCCTTTTTATTTATTTATTTATTTATTTATTTATTTATTTATTATGTATATAATATTCTGTCTGTGTGCATGTCTGCAGCCAGAAGAGGGCACCAGACCTCTTTAAAGATGGTTGTGAGCCACCATGTGGTTGCCGGGAATTGAACTCAGGACCTTGGGAAGAGCAGGCAATGCTCTTAACCACTGAGCCATCTCTCCAGCCCCTAAATAAATAAATCTTAAAAAAAAAAAAAGAATAGCATTTCTGTGCTACAAAGATCTTGGCTTATCATGGCTATATTTTAGTGTGTAGCAGAATCAAATATGACTATTTATCTAGGCTTTTTCCTGGATTGCCATTTCTAGGTAGCTTTGTCTTTCATAGAAATCTTTCTTTGAGGACATCTATACCAAACAGTCAGTAAAATATAAGCTAAGAGACTTAGAATAGGTTGAGTTAGTATGTGGTTGACAAAAGTAATCATTAACTAAAGTCTTAGTTTCTGAAAAAAAAAAAAAAAAAGGACCAGCAAGAGATGGTGCTGAAAAGCCTCGTGTACAGTGTGAAGCCTTTATTCACTATCCCTTCATTCCAGAAGAAAAATAGCTTGACTCTAATTCCAGGAGTGAATTTGAAGGACATTCTGGGGACTTAGCTCTCTGAAAAATTTATGGGATTTTAATCCAAAGCAGATAAAATTAACTCTGCTTCTTTTCAAATACACAGTGTTTCAAGCAAATCTCATCTGATTTTCAAATTCAGCATAAACACATTTGTTTTTTATTCAGTCAATAATGCTTTCTGACCTATAGCCCCAGTACTCAGTGCAGTTCTTTGTGTCCTTACAGATTCAGATATTAAAGACGTCTGAAGTTACCCAGCATCTGCCTAGGGAGTGCCTTCCAGAAAATCTGGGTGGGTTCGTCAAAATTGACCTTGCCACTTGGAATTTCCAGTTCCTGCCCCAAGTGAATGGCCACCCAGATCCCTTCGATGAGATCATCCTGTTTTCCCTACCTCCTGCCTTAGACTGGGACTCAGTACATGTTCCAGGTCCCCATGCCATGACCATCCAAGAGTTGGTAGACTATGTTAATACCAGGCAAAAGCGGGGCATATACGAGGAATATGAAGACATCCGTCGTGAGAACCCTGTTGGCACTTTCCACTGTTCCATGTAAGTAGGAGAGGTTTGGGTCAACATTAGTTACCAAGGAGCTTCTGGCTACTTCAGTGCCTCAGTTCCTTTATAGAGGGTTTTCCGGTGTTAAAATGCTTCATGGGAAGACCAAACGTGGTAGTTCGTGCCTTTAATCCCAGTATTTGGAAGACAGATAAAAGTGAATCTGAGTTGGAACCCAATCTGGTCTACATAGTGAACTCCAGGCCAGCCAGGGCAACGTTTAAAATAAATAAATAAGTAAATTAATTATTTAAAAAAAGCTTCTTGGGGATATGGATACGTGGGTAAGAGCACTTGCTCTGCAACATGAGGATCTTAGTTCGAATCTCCAGCACTCATATACAAAGCAAGGCGTGGCTGCGCTTGTATATACCATTGTTGGGACAGTCATAGGCAGGTCCTGAGCATTCACAGGTGAAGAACAGCAGATGAAGATGAAGACACCTGATGTCCTGCTTTGCCTTCTGCATGCGTATACATAGGCATGTGCACTTCTACGCTCAGGTTCACACAATGCATATGTACTAACGCAAAAGCTTCTCAGTCACTTTATAGTTTTGTCTAGAGTTGTTATCTCCTGCTTTGGCCTTGTTGTTGATGTCTTCTGTTTCAAAACTTCTGGTGGTCTTTGTTACCAATGGAGAAACCTTGTAATGATGGATACATCTTTATATGTGTGTGTGTGTGTATATACATATATATACACACATATATATACACACATCTTTATATGTGTGTGTATATACATATATATATGTACATATATATATATATTTAACCTCTTAGGACTTTGCTTCTACCCAAATTCTACCATAAATCATCTTGTGAGTTTATCACTCTGATTCATAATGATTTGGTGACTACAGTTGCAGCACAGGGCATTTCCTACCTTTTGTTTTGGGGCGTGTTTGTATATGTTTATATGTGTACCTATGTATCTGTGGAGGCCAAAAATTGATACTGGGTTCTCTTCTCAGTTGTTCTCTACCTTATTTATTTATTTTAAATAATCAGACTTTTTGTTGTTGTTATTTTGTTTTGAGACAAGATCCTAGTATGTAGCCTTGACTGGCCTAGAACTCAAGAAAACAGGGAGTCATTGATTCCGTTACCTCTGCCTCTCTAATGCTAGGATTAAAGGTGTGCGCCAACACACCTATATAGTTTTACCATGTTTTAATGTTTTTCAGTTATTTTATTTTATGTATACGAGTGTTTTGCCTATTTGTGTGTCTAAACACCTCATGCATGAAGTGCTCACAGAGGGAAGTAGAGGGTATCAAATCCCCTGGAACTGAAGTTACAGGAGAATGTGAGCCCCCTTGTGTGTGCTATTTGAACCTGGGTTCTCTGGAAAAGCAACTAGTGCTCTTAATGGCTGAACTATCTCTCTTGCCTTCTTGCAATGCTTTAATTGGCTGTTTTTCTCCCACTAGTGAGCTCTGTTTATTGAATACTAATCATGTTGTCTCATTGAGCTCTTAGTTTAAATTCCAAGTTAGCTAGAAGTCCCTTCTGCAAATGACAGTTATTTTCCTTCTCTCTATACCTTAGTTTTTCTGTGCCTAATATGTGACTGTTGCATGTTTACCTTCCCTTAAATGTTTTAGGAATCCATGAGTCCCCTCAAAATTCTTGTTCAGTTTAGTCATGGTCTGTGAAGAAAATGCCAAAGAAAGAGGGAAAATCACAAGTTAATAAACTGAGGAGAGGCCATTGAAAAAGAAGCCAGTAAGCAGAGCAAGAATATTGTGCCAAAAAAAAAAAAAAAAGAACTCGTGAAAGACTAGTGGGATGGCTCAGCAGGTAAAGGTGCTTACTGCCAAGCCTGATGACCTGAGTTTGATTCCTGGGACCCACACAGTAGAAGGAGAAAGCGACCCCACAAGTTGCCCTCTGACTTCCACACATGCACCCAATGTACTGTGACATGTGTATGTCCTCTCTCATTCTACAATAATATCAATAATAGATAAAATAAATGGAAAATAATGAGAAAGAGAAACCGGGGCTATAGTTTCATGGTTGAGCTGTGTCTGGAATTGGTACGGCCTTGGGTTTGATTCCTAGCACCCTGTAAAGAGGCCGAGAGTGAAGAAAGGCAAAGCAGGGTGTGTATCAAGAGGGGAAATACTATTTTATCTGTCAACTTCTTTTCCTTTCTATGTGCTCAAGATCTCTTTTTACACTGAATCTCCTTCCAAAGCAGAACAGTTTTTTTTTTTGTTTGTTTTTCCCTAGCCATCCTTGAACATACATATTCCAGGCTAGCCTAAAATGGTGATTCTCCTGTCTTAATCTCCCAAGTGCTGAACCCCTCTTAAAAACCACCACACATGCTTTCCCCAAAGTTGCTACCCTCCACCCTATTGATTCTCTTCCTACTCCATGGGATCTCATCTAACCCAGGCTGCTCTAAGACTTGACTCTGTAGCTAAGGATAGCCCTGACCTTTTGATATTCCGGCCTCTTCTTCCTGTATGCTGGATACAGGTGTGCACTACTGCCTTCAGTTTCCTCAGTGGGAATCAGGGAAACAGTCTGGGAGCAGGGAAGTGTAATACACTTTTTGGGGATTTAAGATTTTGATGTAGGTGCCCCTGTAGTTATTTATTGCCTCAAGTAATTGCCTTGAAAGGGTGGGTTTTGGTTGTGTGCTTGTACCATTCAGACTAGCTTCTATTTTAGAATCTGGAACTAGCTCTTGTAGACCAGGCTAGCCTCAAACTCACAAAGATCCACCTGTCTCTGCCTCCCGAGTGCTGGGATTAAAGGCGTGCGCCACTATCACCCAGCAAATCTTGCCTTTTTTATTGAACTGTGGAGCCCTTGCTTGATTATCTAGAGCCCATAAGCCTTACTAGCTCCTGACTTTCCGTTCTTCAACCAGTTTCTATTAAAATTACCTACTACCTACAGATAGCAGATAACAAACTGTATCTTTATTGGAATTCTGGATTGTAAAGTAATATCAGAGTGTTCACAATTGCTCAAATTTCCCATAGAATTTTTAAATTAAAAACACTTAATTTTTAAAAATTTTACTTAAAATTTAATTCTCCCAAATTTTAATTAATTAACTAACTAATTAACAAATATTTGGTTTTGCGAGGCAGGGTTTCTCTGTGTAACAGTTCTGACTGTCCTGGGACTCTCTTTGTAGACCAGGCTGGCCTCAAACTCACTGATAGCTGCCTGTTTCTGCCTCCTGAGTACTAGGATTAAAAGAGTGTGCCAACATTGCCCAGCTTATTTTATTTTTTTTAAAGACTGTGTGATTGTTTGACCGAGAATATTCTTTATAAGGCTTGTATTTGAAGACATAGTGTGCAGTTTGTGAAACTGTTTGGGAAGGATTAGGAGGTGTGGCCTTGCTTGAGGATATGTGATAATGCTCCTATACACTGTAAAGATTTGTCACTTGTATTAGTTCAATAAAACACTGATTCACCAGTAGCCAGGCAGGCAGTATAGGTGGGGCAACCAGACTAGGAGAATTCTGGGAAGAGGAAAGGCAGAGATGCAGTCATCAATCAGATGCGGAGGAAACAAGATGAGAATGCTGGACTGAGAAAAGGTACCAAGCCACGTGGCTAAACATAGACAAGAATTATGGGTTAATTTAAGTTGTAGGAAGTAGTTAATAATAAACCTGAGCGAATAGGCCAAACAATTTATAATTAATATAAGCCTCTGTGTGTTTCTTTGGGACTGAATGGCTGTGGAACCAGGCAGGACAGAAAATTCTGTCTACATTCATAGGCTTGTGTTTGAAGATATAGTGAGCAGTTTGTAGATAGTAGAGTTAGAATCACAGGTGGTTCTGAGTGTTCTTAACTGCCAAACTGTCTTTCTAGCCTCAAAGGGGAGTTTTTAAGATGTAGAAAAGAGCCGGACAGTGGTGGTGCACAGCTTTAATCCCAGCACTTGTGAGGCAGAGGCAGGCGGATCTCTGAGTTGGAGGCCAGCCTGGTCTACAAGAGCTAATTCCAGGACAGTCTCTAAAGCTACAGAGAAACTTTGTCTTGAAAAACAAACAACAACAATAACAAAAAAGATGTAGTAAAGAGCCAGGGATAGTGACTTGAAATGTAATCCCATTACTTGGGAGTCTGCAGGAGAGTTGAGGCCAGCCTGGCTATAGTGTGAGAACCTATCTCAAAACAAAGCAAAACAAAAAACAATAAGGAGATGGTTCTTTGGATAAATCCTCTTGCTCCTAAGCCTAAGGACCTGAATTTGATCCTTGGAACTCACTTTGTGGAAGGAGAGAACTAACTTCTGCAATTCCTGTCTCTTTGACTTCTACATGTACCCCAACACACCAAGTAAATACAAATTTAAATTAAAAAGGTGAAGGAAAAATATATGTAAAAAAGTAAAAAGTATAAATCCCCAGTTCCTATGACCAGAGGTGATACTTGTTACTGTTCAGTCATATCTGTCTTTTAATTTTTTTTACATGAATGAATTCATTATGAAGCTGAATCACTCCCAGTCCTTACCCTTAGTTCCTTCTTTTTACAAGCAGTTACACCTTGTATAAATATGGTGTCTTTCTAGCCATTTTGATTATACTATTATGTATTCATATGTGCCCAACAGTATAGAATACTTTTGATTCAGGGTATTGTGTAACCCTGACTGATCTTGAACTCTGTATGACCTAAGTTTGACATTGAACTTGCGATCCTCCTCACTCTACCTCCTGAGTGTTGGCCTTATGGGCATGTCCTTCCACACCCAGCTCAGGCAGTGACTGAAGATCAAGCCAGTGTTTTGTGCATGGGAAGCAAGCGCTATTCCAGTTGAGCAACATCCCCAGTGCTCCAACAGTATAGGATATTATTATTCATTATATGTGGGAGGTCTTGGCAAGTTTTTAATCAGTAATATATCTAAATCATTTTTTTCAGAGCCAAATAGTACAAAGCAAAAAGCAGTAAGGGTTGAGGATATGCAAGCACCCTTTTACTGAGCTACAGTTTATTTTTAGAGGAGTCTTGTGTAGTTCTGTCTTGAAGTTCTCTTTGTAGCTAAGAATGACCTTGAACACCTGATCCCCCACTTGTCTCCTTATTTTAACTTGCCTCTTATTTTCTTCAGGTCTCCCGGAAACCTAGAGAAAAACCGATACGGAGATGTACCCTGCCTGGACCAAACAAGAGTGAAGCTGACAAAACGAAGTGGCCACACTCAGGTAGATAGATTGATGCCATTTTTCTCTCGGCATCCTAGGATATTAAAACTCTTCTAAGGTGAAACTTGTACTGTGCTCCAGGTGGCTGAAATGGACTCCAAAGCCAGAGAGATGAGTTTTGGTTCCGGTTTTGCTATGTAGTAGTGTGTGACTGAAGACGTTCTGTAAATGCTCATCTCACCCTCCTGAAGAGCAACCACATGGTGGCTCACAGCCATCTGTAATGAGATCTGGCGCCCTCCTCTGATGTGCAGGCATACGTGGAGGCAGATTGTTGTATACGTAATAAATAAATCTTAAAAAAAAAGAGACTTTAAGATTCCAATGAAGCCATAAAATTAAAAAAAAAAGTTTGTAGCCAACTTAGGCTACATAGCAAGACCCTATAAAGTAAAATATAGAGTAAAGTCAGCCAGAGCCTAGGCTGGTTAGATAGCTCAGCAGGGCAAAGCATTCGTTGCTAAGCCTGGCAACCTCACTTCAATGCCCAGAACCACATGGTAGAAGGAGAAAAATGACTGCTTTTGAGTTGTCATTTAACCTTCATATATGTGCTGTGGCCCACAAGTTCGTGCATGTATCTGCACACACACACACAATAAATGTAGGGGGAAAACATAAGCAAACAACTCCTGATTATAGTTTTTCTTTCAAAGTAAAGGAAATTCAGAGCATCTATGTAACATGACTTACTTGCGGGGGGGGGGGGGGGCTTTTCGAGACAGGGTTTTTCTGTGTAACAGCCCTGACTGTCATGGAACTCATTGTGTAGTCCTAGCTGGTCTCCAACTCACAGAGATCCACCTGCTTCTGTTCTCCTGAGTGCTGGGATTAAAGGCGTACACCACCACCTCCTGGGTTAACATCATTTACCTTATAAAGGCTTGGTGTTTTAGCCCTTATTTTGCTTGTGAATAATTTTGAGAAAAACCATGGTCATGCTTTCAGACCTTTTTGACCCTTCTCTTTTAGGCATTTATAGTCCTGCTTATGATTCTTGCATATTTTTTTTTATCCTTCTTCACTGAGAGTTAGTGAAGCTGCTTGCTCACTTTCGAAATTGTTCTAGTACATTCTCTTCAGAAGTGAAGTACACTGACTGAGTTGGGTCTCTTGAGTCCAAAATACTTTTTTTTTTTTCAAGGCAAGATTTCTCTGTAGCTTTGTTGCCTGTCTTGGAACTCACTCTGTAGATCAGGCTGGCCTCGAACTCACAGAGGTCTGCCTGCCTCTGCCTCCTGAGTGCTGGAATTAAAGGGGTGTGCCAACGCTTTTAATCTGTTTTGTATACACTGCTCTGTCACAAGTGTATAGAACAGTGCTTGGCAGGTTTTAAGAAATATTTGTGAGTAAATCCCAGTGTTACAGGAGATTATTCTAGCTATCTTATAATAAATCTGAGGATTAGTGCCTGGTATATAGGTGCAGGTATTGGGAATATATTTATGAGTGGTTATATTACACAGATTAAATCCCAGTGTAACAGGTGATTCTAATCATCCTGGAGTTAATCTGAAGATCATCATCTGACTTGTAATTACGTTGCTACAAACAATGCCAGCAGCCTGGCGGTGGTGGTGCATGCCTTTAATCCCAGCACTTGGGAGGCAGAGGCAGGCGGATCTCTGTGAGTTCGAGGCCAGCCTGGTCTACAAGAGCTAGTTCCAGGACAGGAACCAAAAAGCTACGGAGAAACCCTGTCTTGAAAAATCTGCCCCCCCCCCATTGTCCCTCCACCTTTTTTTTTTTTTTTTTTTGAAGTTAGGGGTATATTATTAATTTGTTCTTCTGTTGCTATGATAAACACTAGCTTAAAAGAACTTGAGGAGGAAAGAATTTATTTGACTTATAATCCATCATCAGGGGAAGCCAAGGCAGGAACCTGGGTGCAGGAACTGAAGCAGAGACCATGGGGGTGCTCCGTACTAGTTTGTTCTCTATGGCT
Organism: Alexandromys fortis; assembly: GCF_014885135.2. Lineage (NCBI taxonomy): Eukaryota > Metazoa > Chordata > Mammalia > Rodentia > Cricetidae > Alexandromys > Alexandromys fortis. The sequence continues at coordinate 51,068 of NW_026068050.1, read as the reverse complement.
TGTTCAGCTTGATTTTTTTCTGAGAGCTTAATCATTTTAACATCTTTCTTTGGGTCTTTATTCTGTTTTGAGGTATTTTGTTTTTGTCTATAAGTTTTCATTTTTAAAGAGAGGATCTCACTATGTAGCTCTGTTGGCTTAGAACTTAATTCTAGACAAGGGTGGCCTTTGAATTTAAAGTCATCCTCCAGCCTCTGCTTCTAGAGTGCTGGGATTACAGGCATGACATTATGTAGGACTTCACTTTTGTGTATAATTTGATGTAAGGAACGCTATAATATCTGTCTGTCTGTCTGTCTATCTATCTATCTATCTATCTATCTATCTATCTATCTATCTATCTATCTATAAGATATTTGCTGGAGTGGAGCCAGAAGAAGAAGAAGAACTGTTCCACTCAGCTCTACCCCTGACTCTTCTTTACTCCCTTTCCTTACCAATAAAAGTAAAACTCACATTTTTCCCCCAGTACTAAATTGGCCATCTTGTTTTTCATTTTTTGCTTGACAGGAAGAGACTAGCCACACCTTGAACTGCACTTGCCCAACACATACATTATTTTGTGAGCCAAGTGGTGTTTTCATGCACTTGCAATAATGTCTCCCTTTTATTATTAGACAGATTACATCAATGCCAGTTTCATGGATGGCTACAAGCAGAAGAATGCTTATATTGGTACACAAGGTAAGCTATTTTAGCCTTACATGTTGATTTCGTATCACTTACACATGGTTTTTCAATTCAGGTGATTTTTTATTTTAATTAATTGTACATGTGTGTTTGGTATGCCTGTCAGTCTGTGTATACCAGGAGATCAGAAGAGGGTGTCAGATCTCCTGGACCTGGATCTGGAGGTGCAAAGTTCCAAAATCAGGATTGAGCAGCAATCATTCTTATCTATTGAGCCCTCTTTCCAGCCTCCAGATTTTTTTTTCTTTTCTTTTCTTTTTGGTGTTTCACTGTACAGTCCTAGTTGTCTTGGAATTTCTTGAATTTGCTCTGTAGATGAGACTGGCTTTGAACTCAGAGATCTACCTGCCTCTGTCTGCCTTGCCAGTACTGGGATTAAAGGTGTGTACCACCACACCCAATTCAGATGGCATAATTTTTAAAGGAAGTGGGTATTGTGACCACTAAAATCCTGGTCTTTCATTAAGTTTAGTAGTGAAGAGAACAGATAAGTTTCTAGTTTCAGTTCCAGACATGCATGGAAACTTATGACAAAGAGAAAATCTAGAGATTTAAATCTATAATGTTATTGCTTGCCAGCCCGTTTTTGGGACTGTGTTTTAGTATAGTGTAGGGCATCAGAGCTTTGAGTAGTGGCCCATAGCCGTCATGTACACACACAATAAAGATCTGATTCAGGCCGGGAATGTAACTTAGTGATATAGCACATGTCTAGGTTTGAATGTGATCTCTACCATCTCAAGAAAGTAGTAATAATAATCAAAAGAAATCTGAATCTAGTGTTTTTTTTTTGTTTGTTTGTTTTTGTTTTTTCGAGACAGGGTTTTTCTGTGGTTTTGGAGCCTGTCCTGGAACTAGCTCTTGTAGACCAGGCTGGTCTCGAACTCACAGAGATCCACCTGCCTCTGCCTCCCGAGTGCTGGGATTAAAGGCGTGCGCCACCACCGCCTGGCCCTGAATCTAGTTTTAAGTAACAAATCAGTCATTCAGATTGTTTAGCATAGTACAAGAAAACGTGCTGAGTCTAGGTCACTACTCAGGGGATTCTAAGTTCAAAGCCTGTCTGTTTTACATAGTTAATTGTAGTCAAGCCTCTGTTACACAGCAAGACTCTATGTTGAAAAAAAAAGTAAGTGGATCCAATTCTTTAAAGTTAATGTGAAAAACAAGAACAGGAAGAGAACTGTTGTAGATTACTAAAGGAAGAACTAAAGGTAATGTGGAGCTTATAATGTGTCCTCTATAGGGAGAAAGTGGCATTAAGGACAAATTACTGGGACAAGTGTAGACTTGCTATCAGTTAAGGTTATATCTGTATTCCATTGGGTGGTACTATAATGCTGTATAATGATATATAAAGGGAATGAACAAATGCATATATATGCACAATAATCGCACGCGCGCGCGCGCACACACGCTAGTTGGACAAGGTCTCATCTATCTTAGGCTCTTTTCATACTTGCTGTGTAGTTAATGATTACTTTGAATGCCTGATCCTTCTGCCTCTTCCTTTTAATTTCTGGGATTACATGCATGAACTCTAGTGGAATGGTTCTTATATACCCATATATGTATACTAGTAATATTTCTAATAAGTCATCTGTTAAGAATATGTATTATATTTCAGGTGCATAATCTCTGATTATTAAAGTAAGTCTGTGAAGGTTTTTCTTTTTAATTTTAGTGTGTATGTGTGTTTATTTAAGCAAACTGAGGCCCAGTTGGTTAGTTGACTTTGAACATAAAGCTAGTAGCAGAACCAGAATTTGAATCTCTGGGGGGGCTGGAGAGATGGCTCAGTGGTTAAGAGCATTGCCTGCTCTTCCAAAGGTCCTGAGTTCAATTCCCGGCAACGTGGTGGCTCACAACCATCTGGAATGAGGTCTGGTGCCCTCACAGGCTAGTCCTGGATTTTTGATTCTCCTCTTCCTGCTGGGGGGGCTGGAGAGATGGCTCAGTGGTTAAGAGCATTGCCTGCTCTTCCAAAGGTCCTGAGTTCAATTCCCGGCAACCACATGGTGGCTCACAACCATCTGTAATGAGATCTGGTGCCCTCTTCTGGCCTGCAGACATACATACAGACAGAATATTGTATACATAATAAATAAATAAATATTTTTTTAAAAAAAGAATTTGAATCTCTGTCCAGGTCAGAAGTTCTTAGAAACCATGAATTGGTTCTTCTGTGTCAAAGTAAACCACTAACTTTATATCTATAGACATCCCCTTGTATGTGTGTGGTATATGGACACGTGAGTATGCTTATTTATGTGTGGGGACAGATCTAGAGGAGGATGTCAGGTGACCTGTTCTGTCTTCCTTCACCTTGTTCCTTTGAGATGGGTCTCTCACTGAACTTGGAGCTAGGCTAGTGGTCAACAAGCTATAGAGAACCTTTCTTTCCTTCCAAGAGCTGGAGTTATAAGCATGTACATCCATGCCTGTCTTTTTAATGTGAGTTCCTGGATTGATTTGAGGGCTTTATGCTTGTGTGGCAAGAACTTTTACCTGAGCCCATTTCTTTGTCTTTTTCAGAGGGTTTAGCTGCAAAGCCCTTGTTGGTTTGGAGTTTGCTGAGTGTGGTGTCACACATCTGTGGCTCCAGCAGACCATGGGCTGTAGAGAGCCTGGGTGCTAGGGATCAGCTCAGGTACTCACACAGCAGGCACATTGCCAGTTAGGCAGTCCCCAGCTCCTTGGGGCTTTTGTTGTTCTTTGTTTGTTTTGAGATAGTGCTCAGGCTGGCCTGTAACTCACCATGATCCTCCTGCCCCAGTCTCCCAAATCCTAATTATAATCTCCTCCTGGAGATTATAGGCATGATAACCAGCCTCATTAACATCTTATTTTCATTTTCTGGTTTGAAAAGAGGTCTTATGTAACCTAGGCTTGACTCCCTATATAGTTTAGGATCAATTTGAATTCCTAATGTTGCCTCCTCCTCCTTCTAAGAACTGGGATTTTAGGAGTGTTCAGTTTGTACTGACATCTTATGATCTTAGAATTTCTTCTTTGCAGGGCTGAAGAGATGGCTCAGAAGTTAAGAACACTGGTGGCTCTTCTAGAGGTCCTGAGTTCAATTCCCAGTATCCACAGGGTGGTTCACAACCATCTAAAATAGGACCTAATGCCCTCTTCTGGTGTGCATGTGTACATGCAGGCAGAGCCCTCATACATCAAAAATAAATAAATTTTAAAAAACCATAAAACAAAAAACCTAGTACTTAAAAAAAAGAATTTCTAGCCAGGCGGTTTAATCACCACCTTTAATCACCAGCACTCAGGAGGCAGAGGCAGGCCAGCATGGTCTACAAGAGCTGGTTCCAGGATAGGCTCCAGAGCTACAGAAAAACCCTGTCTCGAAAAAAAACAAAAAACAACAAAACAAAGAATTTCTTCTTTGCAAAAGCAAACACTGACAAAAATATTTAAGATCTTAGGATGATTCTAAATATCTAAGAACAGACTATCCATTAAAGCACAGCATACTAGCCAGGCAGTGGTGGCGCACACCTTTAATCCCAGCACTCAGGAGGCAGAGGCAGGCAGATCTCTGAGTTCGAGGCCAGCCTGGTCTACAAGAGATAGTTCCAGGACAGGCTCCAAAGCTACAGAGAAACCCTGTCTCGAAAAACATAAATAAACAAACAAATAAATAAATGAAAATAAAAAAATAAAGTACAGCATACTCACAGTCCATACACCCAGCAAATGCAATTATAAGAGCTGTATTTTGAAACAATTTTAGGCCAGGCGATGGTGGCGCACTCCTTAATTCTAACACATAGGAGGCAGAGGCAGGTAGATTTCTTGTGTTCGAGGCCAACTTGGTCTACAAAGTGAGTTTTGGTTTAGCCAGAGCTGTTATACAGAGAAACCCTATCTTGGGGGGAAAATTATTTTAAATTTTATTTTATGTTTATTGTTGTGTGCTTATAGGTATGTCTGTATGACATTTGCATGTCTGGTGCCAGTGGAAGCCAGATGAGCTGTTGGAGCCTTTGAAACTGTAGTTACAGATGGTTGTGAGCCACCATGGTGGTACTGGGAGTCAAACCCAGGTCCTATGGAAGAGCAGCCAGCACTCATAACTATTGAGCTAGCTCTCCACTCTCAACAGGTGTGGTTTTTGTCACATAAAATAAGATTTACTATGCACGGGGGGAGGGTATGTTGTTAACTATTTTATTTGCCTGTATCTTTAAGCCTACATAGAAAAGGTCTTAGAGATGCTGCAAAATGTTAGTGTTCTCACTGGATCTAGGAGTTAATGAATGATTTTTATCTTCACTTTCTAAATATATCACAACAGATATGCATTACTATAATATGAACATCAAGAAGGCAATAAAACACGTTTCCGCATCTCCCAGCCCCAGCCTTTTCTAAATGCTCCTACTTGTGCTTCTCACACATTTGATCTCCCAGCTCTTCCCCACTGCTGGTGGTCAAGCCTAGGCCTTCACATGGACCAGCAGGTGTTCTCCCGCTGACCCACATGCACTCCCATGCACTTGGTTTTCCACATTCAGACCGTGAGCAGTGGCTAAGTAAGGGTGATGCCAGCTGGAGACAGGCGTAGGATTATACGTTCAGGAACAGCCTGTGCTGCACAATGAGACAAAAGACCCTAGAACCAAAACTATTGTTGGAACTGGGACATCTGAGCAGTCAGAATATCTGATAAACCAGATATAAAATCCAAGGTAGGTAGATAGAGGGACTAAACTTTCTTAAAGGCTCAAGAAAAAGATTTAGAAGAAAAAGGTAAGTTACCCAAATTAGGATCTCCCACATACTTGGTTTTCCAGACAGGGTTCACTGTAGTTTTAGAGCCTGGCCTGCAACTAGCTCTTGTAGACCAGGTTGGCCTTGAACTCACAGAGATCCACTGCCTCTGTCTCCCGAGTGCTGGGATTAAAGGCGCCCGGCTTTCCTTCATACTTTTGAATCTGGTAATTGAACCCAGAGCTTTGAGCATACTAAGCATAAGCTCTACCACTAAGCTACACTACTGCCTTCTCTCTATCCTGAGATGAGATCATTTGAAATTCCTTTCCTTCTTATTTTTATTGTGTGTGTGTGATGTATGTATTTTGCCTGCATTTGTGCCTGTGTACTACATATATGCATTGACTACAGAAGTCAGAAGAGGGCATCAGATCCTCTGAAATTGGAGTGGTTGTGAGCCAATGTGGGTACCAGGAACTGATCCTGGATCCTCTGAAAGAAGAGTTAGTGCTCTTAACCACTGAGCCATCTCTCCAGTGAAATAAAGCATTTTGTCCATTTCCCTCCCTCCCTCCCTCCCTCTTCTACCCTCCCCCCTTTTCTCTCCCAACTACCTACCCAGCAATCATCCATCCATCCAGCTATCTATCTATCTGAGTCTGGCTTTGTAGGCTAGGCTGGTGCTCCTCCCACCTCTTTTCTCTGTTTTTGTTTTTGTTTTACATGTATGAGTGTTTTGCCTGCATGCTTGTATGTGCATGCATGCTGTGACCATGGATGCCAGAAGGCAGTTGTCAGATCCCTGAAACTAGAGGGATGGATGGTGGTGAGTCACCAAGTGGTTCTGTTGCCAGGCACTTGTTATCCCAGCACTAGGTGGCAGAGATAGGAGGATTTCTGGGGCTCAGGGGCTATCCAACCTACCCTAATTTTTTAAATTTTGTATATGTATGTTTGTATGTGGATGTGTGCATGTGAATGCAGGTTCCTGTGGATGCCAGAAAAGGGCATTGGATCCCTTGGAGGTGGAGTTACACACTGAGATACCTGATGTATGTTCTGGGAACTGAATTTAGGACTTCTGCAAGAACAGCATGAGTTTTCAACTGCTGAGCCATCTCTCCAGCCCTATGTCTCTAATACTCATACTGAGGTGTTATGGTTGGCGTGAGAACCTCTCTGAAAAAATCAAAGATAAAAGTAGGAAGTCTGTGGTGGCTCATATGAATACTTGTAATTGCAGCACTTGGGAGGGGAGGCCAGAGGAACAGGAGTTCTGGGTCATGCTGGAGTACAGCGTGTGTCTGAGTCTAGGAGAGACCCTCTCTCAGAAAAACAGCAACAATGGAAAGAAAAGCAGGGAGCTTACATCTGTGCTTTGGAGTTACTATTTGGAAGAAAGACAGACGCGTCTCTTAAGAGTCTGTTCTTCGTCTTCTTTCATTCCAGGCCCTTTGGAGAATACCTATCGTGACTTCTGGCTCATGGTTTGGGAGCAAAAAGTTTTGGTGATTGTAATGACCACCCGGTAAGTTAGTCTTTTTTCCATACCCTCCCTGCCTTTACCCTGACCCTGAGTGACTAGGGAAGCCATGGCATATTACTTGTTGACATGCTGAGGTCTGGTGGAGAAAGAGATAGCCTTGTAGATATTTAATCCCTAATTCTAGGGACCCAGTGCTCGCTACAGCCGCCCTGGGGTCCTGGCCTTATTCACTGGAGGAAGCGCTGTGAAGCAGAAGGCTGACTCAAGAGGGAAGATGCTTCTGTCTGCTGGATCCCCAGTCCCTTTGCTTTTCATTTCCTGCTTTCTTCAATTGCTTCCTCTTCCTTCATTTCTCTTCATTCAAGAGGGAACAGGAGGGAGGGGAACATGAGGCAGGAAGTTCTGAATCAAGAGTTCTTGAAATTTGGCGATTCTGCCAGATTTAAAGAATTTAATATTTTATTAGTTTCATCATTAGTTATAATCTATTTTAGATGGGGAAGAACAAAAAGATGATGGCTGGGCAGTATGCCTTTAATTCCAGCACTTGTGAGGCCTAGGGTGGCAAGTCGCTGTATTTAAGGCCAGCCTGGTCTACAAAGAGAGTTCCAGGATGGCCAGAGCTACACAGAGAGACCCATTCTCAAATAGAGAAAGAAAGAAAGAAAGGAAGGAAAAGATGTTTGCTCAGTTCCCTTCCTCAGGGCCCTGTTAATAGCCACCTGTAGTTAAGAGAAATATCACCTCAGAGTATTCTGAGGCCACTGAGAAATCACGGTGAGGTGAAGTCTGTGGACCTCCTAGTCACTTCCAGGACTTGTCTTCCCCAGTGCTGTGTCAGTTCCTTAGTGGAGAAGAAACTGAGCAGTGGCTTAGGTCTGGTCCTCACTCTGTTTTTGCTTCTTTATCCCAGGTAAGTGAGATGATAGAGTTAATGCACCATGCATGTCTGCCAACCGGACATGTGTAGGGACTTTAGCTGTTTATCATCTGTTTAGAATGGAGAGATTTCATTCTTTTTCTGCTGAGCATCAGTGACAGACTTCAGGAGCTTTGCAGATCACATGACATTGCTGCCTAGGAGCTCAGCAGTTTGTGGTAGGAAGAAGCTTTTTGCTAGTTGAAGAGTGAAACTTAACTTGCTCTGTTTGTCTTCAGCTTCGAGGAAGGCGGAAGGAGAAAATGTGGACAGTACTGGCCTTTAGAAAAAGACTCTCGGATCCGATTTGGATTCCTCACGGTGACTAATCTAGGAGTGGAGAACATGAACCATTATAAGAAAACAACTCTAGAAATTCACAACACAGAGGTAAATGAAGCTTTCTCTTTTCTCACTTTCGTAAAACTAGGGAAGCTCCTTTAAAGAGGTTCTTGTTGAGGGTGATGATGCATACTTTTAATCAACACTTGGCAAGAAAAGGCAGGTGGATAGCTGTGAGTTCAAAGTCAGCCTGGCCTATACGGTGAGTTCCGGGCCATCCAGGGCTACATATTGAGTTCCGGTCTCAACAAAACAAAAACAAAAAAAGAAAATTTCTCAAGAGAATAGACAGGATTTTAAGGAGGTTATAAACTTTTTTTTTTTTTTTTCTGTAAACAAGTTAAAGATATTCAGCTGAGCAGCCAGTTATGTGGTGTATGCTTTTAACCCCACACTCCAGAGACAGGGGCAGCTGGATCTCTTATGAGTTTAAGGCCAGCCTGGTCTACATAGTAAGTTCCAAGCCAGTACTTGGAACACAAACCCACCCACCTTCCAAACTAATGTAGCCATCATCTCAATACAAGAGTGGCATTAAAGAGAAATTAAACTTTCAACGTTAGGAATCTGGGTCTTAAGCCATGCTTATTATCCTACTCTGCAGGAGGCTGAGGCAGGATTATAAATTGAAAATAGCCTGGACTACACAATATGGATCTTGTCTTAGAAAACTACAATAAGGAACTAGAGTGATGCTGCCTTAGCTGTTAGAGTCCTTGCTACTCAAGCGTGAGAATGAGAGTTCAGATCATGGTACCCATGCATCAGTTGGGAGTCCCATGCATACCTGTAAACAGTTCTGATGGATGTGGGGACAAGAGGATTCCTGGGCTTTCTGGCTTATAGCCTAGCTGAGAATAGATGTGCTCCAGGTTGAGAAAGAACTCTGCCTCAAAGGAACAGGCAGAAAGTGTGAGAGGAGGACACCTGATGTTCTTCTTGGGCTTGCATGTGTACATATGCACACATGTACATACACTCAAACATAAATGTATACTCATGAAGGAATGGAGTAAGTCAGTAAGTGGATAAATATGTTGGTTTTATTTTGAGACAATGTCTCTTACTATGTAACCTTAGCTGGCCTAGAGCTCACTATATAGATAGACCAGTCTGGGCTCAAATTCACAGAAATCCTTCTGCTTGCCTCTGTCTCCCACATTCTGGGATTTAGAGGTGTGTCCTACCGTGCCTGACAATTTTTTTTAAGCAAGATTTTTTTTTTAAAGATTTATTTATTTATTATGTGTACAGTATTCTCAGTGCTCTGCTTACAGGCCAGAAGAGGGCACCAGATCTCAATACAGATGGCTGGGAGCCACCATGTGGTTGCTGGGAGTTGAACTCAGGACCTTTGGAAGAGCAGGAGGTGCTCTTAATCACTGAGCCATCTCTCCAGCCCCCAAGATTTTTTTTTTTGATACTATAATTTAATTACATTTCTCCCTTTCTTTTCTTCCCTCCAAACCTTCCCTGTTCTCCTTCAAATGCATAGCTTTTTTTCTTACTGTTACTGCATGAATATACGTATTTGTGTGTGCATACATACATATATATATTGTATGTGTAAATATATATGTGTGTGTATATATATATTCTTAAATATAACCTGTTGAGTCCATATAACTACTGTATTATTTTTGCAGAACTGACTGTTTGGCACTGAACAACTAGTTGGTGTGCTGTTCCTAGGGAATACCACTTCTCTGGCTGGAAGACTTTTTTTTTTTTTTTTTTTTTTTTGGTTTTTTCGAGACAGGGTTTTTCTATGGTTTTGGAGCCTGTCCTGGAACTAGCTCTTTTGTAGACCAGGCTGGTCTCAAACTCACAGAGATCCGCCTGCCTCTGCCTCCTTAGTGCTGGGATTAAAGGTGTGTGCCACCACTGTCTGGCCTAAAATACTTCTATTTTTTTTAAGGTTTATTTTATTTATTATGTATACAGTGTTCTGCCTGAATGTATGTCTGCAATGCAGTCCAAAAGAGGGTACCAGAATGTAGTATAGATGGTTGTGAGCCACCATGTGGTTGCTGGGAATTGAACTCAGCACCTCTGGTAGAGCAGTCAGTGCTCTAAACCTCTGAGCCATTTCTCCAGCCCTCTTTTTTTTTTAAACTACAAAAATAAACAAGAAAAATAAACACTGTCCTTCGGGTTTGGGGTAGAGAAGCAGCTGTGATGAAAGGTGAGACCAGAAGACAGGAGCCTTGTTGATACGAATGCTAAGGTGTTAAGAACCTGGAAAAGCCCAGGATAGTCAGAGTAAATAGGGATGATAGCATTAACTTTTGCTTCTTCTTCTTTTCTTTTCTTTTTTTTAATTTAAGGAGCGGCAGAAACGCCAGGTGACCCACTTCCAGTTCCTGAGCTGGCCAGATTATGGTGTCCCTTCCTCAGCAGCTTCCCTCATTGACTTTCTGAGAGTGGTCAGAAACCAGCAGAGCCTGGCTGTTGGCAGCCTGGGAGCACGGTCCAAAGGGCAGTACCCCGAGCCACCCATTGTGGTACATTGCAGTGCAGGCATTGGCAGGACAGGTACTGTACCTCTTACACTGCTGGCAGTGGGGGTAAAGAGGAGGAACTAGAAGCCTGGGGCATGTCTGTGATTGGAGAAAGAACTCATTCATTCCCTTAGTGGCAAACTGCGTTGATAATCACTCTTCAATGTTCTTTTGTATTTTTTATGCTGGGGATACTGTTTGCCAAAATATATAATTTATGAACCACGTTCTTAGAGTTGTTTTATACATTCTATCATCAGTGATCTTCTGACCTTGTCAACTCTGTCATCACCATGATTATGGTTCCCAGAGGGATTAGCTGGCCCTCTCCTGGGGGCCGCTTTTCCCTTTGCTGGTCTTATCTTTCCCTTCCTCCCCCTCCTCCCCCCCCCCCCCCAGACAGGGTTTCTCTGTGGCTTTGGAGCCTGTCCTGGAACTAGCTCTGTAGACCAGGCTGGTCTCGAACTCACAGAGATCCACCTGTCTCTGCTTCCCGAGTGCTGGGATTAAAGGCGTGCACCACCACCGTCCGGCCTCTCCTCCTCTTTTTTGTTGTTTCTTTGAGACCACATCTTACTATGAAGTCCAGTCTGACCTGGAATTTACAGCAATCCTTTTGCCTTAGCTTCCCCAATCATGGGATTCTAAGCTTGTATCATCTTGCTTGACTTCTGTGTTATTCCTAATGGATCTGGTTAACAGCTCTGGCTTAATAAAATGTGTGCTGACTTGACAAGGTCAGAGGTCCCCTGGGGAAGAAAATCAAGAAAAATCTATTTGTGGTAGACCCCTGGAGAGCACAAGCTCTGGAAATCGGGTGTGGAAGTACTGTTGCTCTGTCTGGTATTGAAGCAGGAAGTTCATCTTCAACACCTATCTACTTACTCTTCTTGTTCCTCCCATGTATGTCCTGAGAGACAGGAGACTCTGGCCTTTAGCACATCCTGTGATACTATTAGACTTAAGTCCTCCTGCCATCAGACCCTTACCTTTGAATTCATTCATCCAGTTTTGCAAGCTGTTTCGGTAAAAGGAAGAATATGGGGAAGTACACTCATATGACTATTTCCTTCCTTCTTCAGGTACCTTCTGCTCACTGGACATCTGCCTGGCACAGCTGGAGGAGCTTGGCACCCTTAATGTGTTCCAGACAGTGTCGCGCATGAGGACACAGAGGGCCTTCAGTATCCAGACCCCTGAGCAGTACTACTTTTGCTACAAGGCCATTCTGGAATTTGCAGAGAAGGAAGGAATGGTTCCCTCTGGTCACAGCCTGTTGGCCATGGAGGGTCAGTAGCTGTTCCACGAGTTTCCACCTGCTGGCCAGCCTTCCTTAAACGACCCTGGACACCGCTGAGCCTATGGGTTGCCATCAGCTAGGCTGAAGCCATGGATCAACCTCTTTCTTGTGTCTCCCAGCGCACATGTGCACGCAAGGCAGCCTTTCCCTTTGGCTAGATAAATGTGGTGAAATTGCCACTAGAAAGGGCCAGCAGCAATGTGTTCTTTATTCCTAGCACCCGCTATTGAACTGTGCCTTACTAAAACCAAATTGTGGCTATTGATTTTTGCCAGGGTCCCTGAGGTAAGTGGGGAAGGAACCCCCATCTCCCAATGCCATTCTTCTAGAAGTCTCCTCCTTCCCTTTGCTAGGATTTGACAGGGAGGTTTGGTGAGCATTCATCTTCCTGCCCAGAGAGCTTGACCAAGTTACATATTCTAGAGAATATCCCGAGTGCCAAGCACGTTTATACATAGGGCGTGTATTCCAGTCTTTTCTGTCCTTCTGTGTGTGTGCGCGTGTACGTATGTGCACTTATGTGTATGGATCCATATGTATGTGTGTATATAATATATACTGTATGTGATAATATGGTTGTATTCTATAAATACATATACACACAGATACTCTTTGTAGATGTTCCTGGGGCTTCAACTCACAGTTGAGCATTCTTTGCTTCTTGGACCTTGCTGACTAGTCTGAACTAGCTGGGATTGGGGATCATGCTCCTGTTGTCAGACAGCAGAGTGATAGAAGACAACACATACTTTTTTCCCAGCCACAGGCTCCTCTTCCTTAATGACATCTTTCCCTTTGGACTCAATGCTTGTTGGAGCCAAAAATACTGACGACGGTAACACTGGTTCACTTTAGCATGGGTTGTCCTCCATCTAACAAATTTTCTGTTTACCTTGCTGATTTGGGGAACAGACCTCCACTGTGATTCCAGACTCTGTCTTACTTACCCCAGCAATGGGGTCCAAGGCTAGAGATGAATTTACAGAGCTGCCAGAGCCAAAAGTAATCGGTACGAAATCTTAAAAGAAAGGAGAATCCTGGAGTGACCGAGAGGAACCTACCATGAAACTCCCTTCCTGGGAGGACAAGCTGGGGCCCCTTTTTCTTTCATTGAAAGACCCTTTCTTTGTGTAACTCTTCCTAGTCGACTGAGATGCCCAGTTCTCCTTGCCTGCTAGCCTGCCAGATCCTAGACCTCAAACTAGATGTGTTCTATGTCCTTATAAAGTATAATAATCCCCTTGGCTGGATGAGGTAGTTCCTTGCAATCACTGGTCCCCTACCCATCCAGCTTGATCCTGTCTTTTCCCAGTCTGATTCGCCAGGAATAGAATCAAGAGTTCTCAACACTCAGTGTTCACACAAAACTCCACTGAGCCCCCCTAAATCTTCCCCTACTCCAGATGATGAGGTTGGCAGCTGGTCAGACCCAATAATTTTATACTGTAATAAGATCTTTGAATGTGTATATTCTTATTTTTTACAATCATTTCATTTTGTATTTAACATCAATGGACTGAGTCAGATTCAGTAAATAATTGTAATGTTCATATTCAATATCTTATAGTGGTACAGTTTTGTATTTACATATAAATATACCAACATGATTAAACCCTTTTAGCTTCATCAATTTAGCACTCTGGGGTTGGGAAGGTGGTTCTGGACAGATGGGGTGGCAGGGAGGGATCCAAAGCTTCACCATCTGAGATCCAGTTCTGAGAAGCACCTGCCATGTCTGTGGCTATGGCCTTACCTTTCAACAAAGGTACCAGTACCAACTGAATGCTTGTTGCATGGCAATCTTAGTGCTAATTGCTTTGTTTGTACGTTATTTCACTGAAACTTCATAATTCTAGTGAATATCCTGTCCCTTCTACACACCCTTCTCCCGTTTCTTCAGCATTGGGATTACGGACATGTGCTAATTCATCAGTCTTTCACTGAGTTATAAATGAGAAATATATACATATATATATATATGTATAATGATATAATAATATAATGCATAAGTGAGAACAGTGGGGTCCAGAGGAATACAGTGATTTGGTTTAAAACTGTAACCCAAACAAATGAAGTCTCTTGATTTACCAGAGACAGAATGGTGCTTGTCTTTGTTGTTGTTCCCCTTTTAGAGTAAGTATCATTGTTTTTAAAACTATAGGACAGTTCATGGTTTTGTTTCGTTTGAGACAGGAACTTACCAAGTTCAAGGACAGCAATTCTACCTCTGTTTCCCCAGGGCTGGGCTAATAAGGCCTACACTGCCTCACTCAGTTTAGGGAAATTTTTTTTTAAATAAAAATTTATTTATTAGGTATACAATATTCTGTCTGTATGCCTGAAGGGCAGAAGAGGGCGCCAGACCTCTTTACAGATGGTTGTGAGCCACCATGTGGTTGCTGGGAATTGAACTCAGGATCTTTGGAAGAGCAGGCAATGCTCTTAACCTCTGAGCCATCTCTCCAGCCCCTGTAGGGACTCTCTTCATATCATGTGCTTTCTAGCTGTTAGCCAGTGACAGCCTTCCCCCTTGGAGTAGCTGTGGCCTGCAATATGCAAATATTAGGGTGTTGTAAATAACAGGAATAACAAACAACATTTAATGGAAACCAACGTATTTTAGGTCCTGTTCAGAGTACTCTGTAGATACTAACACACTCTCAACAACTGCTTGAAGATAGGTGCTGATAGAAGAAAACAAGCCTTAACAATAAAAAGTCTGGAATAGGTAATTTAGAACTCTTATTTGTTCAAACTTGCTGTAACTTTGCCCTGTAAATTGCTCAATTCAAGGTTGTGCACTAGTTCCTAGGTGCAAATTCCTGGGCCCACCCAGTTGGTGGTTGAGTGAATAAACGATGACCTAGGCTTTTGAATTGTTATTTAACTCATGTCTCAGATTCTGGGCACAACCAATGATATCTCCTGAGTATTCAGTAAAATTCCCGAGAGAAAAGAGTTCAGTAGTTTTCCCAAACTGCTATTATGCAAAGTGCTATCTTTATTATTATTGAAATTTTTAATAAATTTTTGGTGTTTTTTAAATTTTATTTATTTTTTTCATTTTTCAGTTTTTCGGGACAGAGTTTCTCTGTAGCTTTGGAGCCTGTTCTGTAACTAGCTCTTGCAGACCAGGCTGGCCACAAACTCACAGAGATCCATCTGCCTGCCTCTGCCTCCTGAGTGCTGGGATTAAAGGCGTGTGCCACCACCGCCCGGCTTGACCGTCTATATGCTGGGATTTCAGGAGACTTGCCACCGTACCCAGCTGTTTGTAGCATTTGCCAGTGTGAGCCTACCTGTGATAGGGTTTTTGTTTTTTAGGTTTTGTTTGTTTGAGACAGGGTTTCTTTATAGAGCTCATGCTGTCCTGGAACACAGCTCCATCTGTGTGCCTCCCAAATGTTGGGTTGAAAGGAGTGTGCAACACACCTGGCTTGGTAGTAGGCATCAAAGGAACCTTTAAGGAAGAGAAGCCCAGAAGGTCATCATACAGGAGACAGGGAATAAAGCTAGGGAAATGTGTCCACGGAGTAATGAAACATTGTGGGCTTATGCAGACTTCTGATTGGATTATCCCTACCCCCCCACCCCCAACATTTCTATGGCTGTGCTCTGTATTGCTTCTTTCATTACAGTCAGAATGATGTTGAAGTGACCCTAGCACCTTCAGTCTAAGGAGATCTGCTACTGCCAGTGTCTGTTAGAATGTACTAGTCAATGGGTCTGAGTGGGGGAGTGGAAGAGGTTGGGTGCGTGTGGCATGTGGACTATGTAGTATCACAACCCCAGAAGAATTGGCTTTTGCTCATAAAAGGGGGCATCCAGTCTCCGGGGCAGCCCCAACTGCAGGAACTTGCAAATTAATGTGACCTGAGAGAGGTGAGCAGTAAGATTAAGGTGGATGCATTGATTAAACAGAAAGGTTTTCCTAGAATGACTGAGATCTTTAGTGGTTCCAAGGGTTTTAACCTCCTCAATCCAACCAAGTCCTAGCGTCCTTCTTTAAATGGGACTACTTTAGACAATCACATACTATGGGTCCACTGACCCTAAAGGCCTAGTTTGTTGGAATTATCAGACTCTTTCTTTGGCTAGATCCCCCACTTTAGCTCCCCAAGTTTCTCTTATTCCCAAAGACCCCTCTTTCAAACTCTTGCCATTTCCTTACATTCCCTCAGTTCTTTTCTACTTGGCCCCCAAGTTGGATAGAAAGTAGGTTAAGAGCCAGGTTTGGTGGTGTGTATCTTTAATCCTAGCACTGAGAAGGCAAAGGCAGGCAGATCTCTATTGAGTTTGAGGCCTGCCTGGTCTGCATTGCAAGTTCCTAGATAACCAAGGTTACATACAGAGACCCTGTCTTAAAACATAAAATAAAAGGAAAGAAGTAGGAGGAGGAAGATATACCCTTGAATCTCCAGCCTTTTTGTCTTCCCTGTTGCTCCCTGTGGTATGACAGGTGTCTGAGAGCCAGAGTTAACTTGCCAAGCATCCTAGGTCTTCTAATTTCTGTCTTAGATTTGTCTTTGGCCTGGGTCACTGTCCATAGGTGAAAGCAGAAGGTCTGCCAGCCAGGGAGTCAGACTTTTTGGGGGGAGCTATCGTTCCAATAATTAGCCATCAAACAATTTTTGCATTACGCTATCTGTACTTAATTGCTGAGGGAATCTCCATCTGCTTCTTAGCCATGGCCGTTATAGTGCCTTTTCCCCGTTTCAGTTAAACTGGCCATACTGAAGTGTCAGACTCAAGCTTTTCAGGCTAAAGCCCTGGAGGATATAGCACCACACTAGACTCTCTAAGGAAGATAGGTTTTGGTTTTTTGAGACAGGGTTTCTCTGTGTAGCTTTTAGAGCCTGTCCCGGAACTAGCTCTGTAGACAGGCTGGTCTCAAACTCACAGAGATCCACCTGCCTCTACCAAGTGCTGGGAGTAACGGGGGGCACCATCACCGACCGGCTCCACCTGGCTCTTTATTTAACAAGGCACAGCACTCAGGATATAGAGGCAGATGGATCTCCGTGAGTTCGAGTCCAGCCTGGTCTACAAGAGCTAATTCTAAGACAGCTAGGACTGTTACACAGAGAAACCCTATCTTGCAAAACAAAACAAAACTGAACAGTTTAAAGTAGTTGATATGTTCATGATGGTTACTGGGACTCTGATGATTATAGTCACTAAAGGCCCCCTCACTCCAGGCTGACTTCCCTGTGCTTGTATACCATATTAAATTCTTGTTTTCCAATCTACTGCAGAATTTTGTCTTAAAACCTTCAAGTCTAGGCAGATACAGAGCAGAGCAAAGGTCAGCCAGTTCATCTAGTGACATCTCTTCATTTACTTCCTGACTTAAGTACATATCCTTGCAGGGGCTGTCTGGGAGGAAACTTGAGGCAATGGGGAAGGAATATGGATAGTGCTTAGGCTGCCTTCACTTCAGGGTACCTTTTTCTTTGATAGTGGGCTTCTCAGAGTTTATGTGAGCAGAGGAACCTGTTGTTTTAATAAAAAAGGTACCAGCCACCAATCTGTCTATAAAACAGCGCCAGATAAACTTGGGGAATATACTATTACTACATCTGCCTTCCTGATTTAGGATAATAGTGGCCCTGGGTAAACTCGTGTTCAGTGAAGAGAAGACATTTCCAGGTTGTGAGTAACCTCAGTTTTTAAGCCCACTAAGAAATCCCAACCGGAGCCAGAGAGATGGCTCAGTGATTAAGAGCACTGACTGCTATTCCAGAGGACCTGGGTTCAGTTCCCAGCACCCACGTGGCATCTAACAACTGTCTGTAGCTCCAAGATCTGATACCCTCTCATAGACATATATGTAGGCAAAACACCAATGCACATAAAAATAAATAATAATAGAAATTCCAACTTTCCAATAAAAAATACTGTAGTATATGCCACTGAAGATGAGAGTTTTTTCTTTGAGGTAGCAATGCAAGGACTTTGCAGTTAATTGACCAGGAGAGGAGCGTTGTAACATTGAAAAAGGAAGAAAAAGTGAAGGACTCATGAGTGGAGGCTAGACATACTTAATTTAAATTTCCTAAAATACTACAGCCCACTGTAGTACAGAACCTTACTAATCAAAGATACATGATTTGCTTAAATAATCTAGCTATAAGGTGGTTAAACTTTGTTTGTTTTAATTTTTTCTCTGTAGCTTTGGGGCCTTTCCCAGAACTAGCTCTTGTAGACCAGACTGGCCTCGAACTATTAGAGATCCACCTGCCTCTGCCTCTGGAGTGCTGGGATTAAAGGTGTGCCACCACCACCTGCTGCTAGCTCACATTTTTGAAACAGAATGAGCTAAGCACATCTGTGTTACAAGTGCTCACATTTGCATTACTAGCTCTGAGGACTCAGGAGGCTTGGGTACGATCATCATGGATTTTAGGCCAGCGGGGCTATGTGAAACCCTTTCTCAAAAAATAAGGTGTGTTGTGGGGAGGGGAGGGACTTGAGAGACAGTCAAGTTTTTGTCCCACAAGAACGAAGCCAAGTTCAATTTCCTGCACCCATGGAAATCAACATGGGTGGCATAAGCTTTTAATTCCAGCAACAGGGAAGAGAAGGTAGGCCAGAGACACTGGTGTGTGAAGGAGTTCCTTTTTCTGAATGAGCGTTTGTACGTCATGTCCATGAAGTAGATGGAGGGTAACAGTTTTAAATATATATGTTTTGAATTGAAGACTCATGTCTGTATGTGGCTGGGAGACAAATCTTATTTTTCTAGAACTATTTGGTGACAAAGTGCTGTTAGAATTAGAATCCTCTCAAGGGAGCAGGCAGGGTTTCTCTCTAAAGGGCCTAACTTGGATGGTACCCTGAATGTGTGCAGAGACAGCGTATGGGGGAGTGAACAGACTCAGGATTTGGACTTGGATAAACTTGCCTTGGCGACTTCCTGTAGGCAAGTCCCTCATCTATAATTAAGGATAATGGTGTCTAACTCAGAAAACTTCTAGAGTATTTCACACAAACACATCCCAAAGTGGTTTTCCAAAGAGGACACTCGCCCAGATCATTCAATTCACTACTAGAGGAGTGAGAAACCGGTAGCATCTTTGGCACATTCAGGGGTTAATGTCCACAGAGTACTCAGTCAGAAAGTCACTGGGTCCCTTCCAGGGGTCCCTTGACTGCATTGAATATTGAGACCCCCCTCAGAGGTGAATTAGATAAGGTGGTTGTCTTTTCAAAGACCTTAGTGTACAGGGTGTTCAGAAGGGTGTGAATATCAGCCATTTCTTTCTCCACAATGAAGGTGGAGAGATGGAGAGATGTCTCATCGGTAAGAGCACTTTCTGTACAAGCAGGAGGACATGAATTAAATTTCCCGTCCCATGTAAAAAGTCCAGCATGGCAAACCTTTAATCCCAGTTCTAGGATAGTCAGGGCTACACAGAGTACAAACAAACAAAAGCCCAGTATGGGATTTTTTTTTTTTTTTGGACAGGGTTTGTTTGTAGCTTTGGAGCATATCCTGGAACTTGCTCTATTGACCAGCCTGGCCTCGAACTCATGGAAATCTGTCTCTGCCTCCCGAATGCTGGGATTAAAAGTGTGTGCCACCCATGCCCAGCTTCTAGTATGGTTTTAACATGCCTATCTGTAATCCAAGAGCTGGGGGGTAGCAGGAGAATCACTGGGGCTTGCTGGCCACCAACCTAGCTCTAGATTCAGGGAAAACTTTGCCTCAACAGAATAAGGCAGAGGTTAATAGTAGGACACTTGACATCCTTCAAAATATGCACTGGCATATTTGGTTGCATACAGCACACATACACATAGGTGTGCATGTGTGTAC
Organism: Alexandromys fortis; assembly: GCF_014885135.2. Classification (NCBI taxonomy): domain Eukaryota; kingdom Metazoa; phylum Chordata; class Mammalia; order Rodentia; family Cricetidae; genus Alexandromys; species Alexandromys fortis. Next base: position 31,280 of record NW_026068050.1, on the reverse strand, counting down.
ACACTAACTACAGTATGACACTTGCTGTCCAGGATAACAGTCAAATGCCTTGGCTTCTGGCCTCCCCTGATATTCAGGATCTTACTAGGCAATAATGGTATTGATCATCATACCAGGAAAAGAACTGTAATCCTTAGAGGAGCCTGACCCACACATAAGCATGGACTAAATGGGAGCCAACATAAATGGGACTTAGCTTTTCTGAGTAGTGTTCTCTCCGTAATACCACTGTGTTTCAACTCATTAACACTCTTCAGCCAAAAGTTGATCTTCATCCTAGGATTGAACTTGACTTCCATGGTTGTTGGTCTCACACTGAACCCATTGTTCTTATCACCTGGCCTTTCCTCGCTTACTTGGTTCTTTCCAGTTACCACTCACGTTCCAGTCCCCATATACAAGGTGGAATGACCACAGCCCTTCACTTTGGTACTTCTTCCTGCCTGCTCTGTCACCCTCAGTGACAGCTTTCCACATGGACTCTGAGTAAGGGAAGAATCTTTACATTATCTCCCTCATTTTCCTGGGAACAGAATCCCTGAAAATACGAAGAGATTTTCTTGAGCATAACACTACCAATCACTGGCTATGGTGACCCTCTCTCAAAGGCCACTGACTACCTCTTCTGTTACCTACACTGAAACCTACTTCTTTGAGATTTTCTCAAATATGGCTTTTTTTTTTTTTTTTTTTTTTTTTTTTTTGAGACAGGGTTTCTCTGTAGCTTTGGATCCTCTCTGTAGATCCTTTCTACAAACTCACTCTGTAGCCCTGACTGGTCTTGAACTCACAGAGGTTCAGCTGCCTCTTTTCCAGAGTGCTGGGATAAAGGCATGTGCCACCACCACCCAGCTAAATATGGTAGCCTAAGATGGCTTTGGACTCAAGGTCTTCTTTCCTTTGCCTCCTAATTGATGCAATTACAGCCATTTGTCATCATACCAAGCTTGGTAAAGCTCTTGTGAGGAACTCAGGTATTGGAAGTTGTCTAACTGGCAGAGCACTCTTTCCTGTCCATATACTACTCCCTCTCTTCAGTGCCTAACAAAACACACGTTTCTTGGGGTTGGGCTGGAGCTCATTTGGAAGAGTGCTTGCCTAGCATGCATGAAGCCCTGGGTTTGATTTCCAGCACCATAGAAAAACCAATGGTGTGCTCAGCTGTAATCCAAGTACTTAGGGAGGTTGAGGCAGTAGAAGTTAATGTCATCTGCTATGACTTTGGGATCAGTCTGGGCTCCACGAGACCCTGTCTGCAAAACAGAAAAAGGAAACAACAATAAAAATAGTTCTTTTCTTTCTTTTTTTTTTAAATCATCCCTGCTATATGAAAAAATAGTTCTTGCTCATACTGCTGTGCCATGGTTCTGCTCAGCTTTTTTTTTTTTTTTAGTTTTTCGAGACAGGGTTTCTCTGTAGCTTTGGAGCCTATCCTGGCACTAGCTCTTGTAGACCAGACTGGCCTCGAACTCACAGAGATCCACCTGCCTCTGCCTCCCGAGTGCTGGGATTAAAGGCGTGTGCCACCACCGCCCGGCTATCTGCTCAGCTCTTGAACACATAGTGATACATAGCAAGTGAGACAGGTAAGGAGTTTCAACCGAGGGCAGTTGAAAGTGAGAAGAATTTTCTGGATTGCGTGGGGAGGAGGCGGAGGAGGAGGAGGAGGAGGAGGAGGAGGAGGAGGAGGAGGAGGAGGAGGAGGAGGAGGAGGAGGAGGAGAATTTGCCTTTGCTTTCCCCAATCTATGTCCCTACCCAAGGTACACCCCTCAAGCCTGTAAACCCACATTACAGCCTCTGTTGCCTGTTGGCACCCTTTTTGTTCTGTCTACTCTCAGAATCTGTTCAGCTACTAGCTAGACGGTATTTCCCATGTTGGAGTGACTTTGGATCTACAGACAGACACATCCTCCTGCAGCACCTAACTGGATCTGAAGTGTTTGGAGGGTATCGTGAACATCTCAGCCGATTTACAATTGCACTCTGTAGCAGATACAGTGAAATGTCTGATTTATCTCTCAGTAGATACTCAGTTTTCCCGGCTTACAGATTTCATAGCTGAAAGGCACCTAACAATGTAGGCTGGACACACGGTTAAATCAGTCTGTAGCTGCCTGCCTCTAATCCAAGTACTAACCAGGACGGACTATGCTTCGCTCCTGAGATCTGACGCGTCTAGGTGGTAAAATCACAAACTGCTACACGCTTCTCCTGACCCTGCTCCAAATGGATTGTGTGTGTGAAGGAAATTGAGGCCGGGTAGTTACGATGCACCTACTTTGACTTCCACGCTGCGGAACTCGTAATCCCAAAAGGCCTAGTCCGAAGTCCTCGAAAAATTCCAGGTGGCCGTGTGGGAGATGTAGGAGCCTCTGCTTCGGATGCGACTCCAACTCGTGGCTAGTTTAATTTATTTATTTTTATTTTTGTGGAAGCGGGGGGGGGGGGGGGGGGCGAATGGGGGGGGGGGGGGGGGGGGGGGGGGGGGGGGGGGGGGGGGGGGGGGGGGGGGGGGGGGGGGGGGGGGGGGGGGGGGGGGGGGGGAAGGGGCGGGGAGAGGGAGGAGGTGGACCCAGAGTGCTGACGTATGCGAGGGCAAGCCAATGGCTACTGGGAGGCGTTCCCTCCCATTCAGGACTCCTCGCCTGGTTCCGAAGGTATGTTAAACAGCTGCTTTTAATTTGGTCTCCCCAATTTCGGTCTTTTGGGGGGCTAGTTCCTTTGCTGCTTGCTTTGGCTGGCCTAATGCTGTGTAGGTGCCGCGGTCCCCAAGACCGAGTTGCGTGGAGGCTCGGAGTCCCGCGGCCGAGGTAGGCTAGAGGCAGGCCAGGAAGAAGAGCGCTTGGCGCCGCCCGCTCATAGTGTGTTTCTAAGCCGGACTGAAGCCGTGGGGAGGGGGCCAGCCTGGCCTGGGGTCGCCCTTCCGCCGGCCGCGCCGCCCAGTTCATTTCACCAAGCAGTCGGTTTCGGTAGGTCTCGGCAGCGCATTGGTGAATCGGCCGACAGGAGACCAACTGCTCTTGTAATGCTTTAAAAATATTTTAAAAGAAAAAAATCTCAAAGAAAAAAATGAGGTATTTCTGTACAGCGAATGGAACAGGGCCTGGGCTGCGGCGCGCGGGCTCGGCAGGGGGCGGCGGCCGCAGCCTGGTGGGTCGGGCCCACCGAGCTCGCGGTGTCCGGAGTTGGTTGACCGCTGGAGTTTAGAGCAAGCCGTGACCGGCGTTCTTTCTCCGCTAACCAGGGTTGGCGAGTGCAGTAGCCGCCCCAAGGGTTTGTTTCTGTCGGCAAACTTGGTGGGTCGGTGGGCGAGCTCTGGGGAGGCGCGGGCACCATGGGCCCGCGGTTGTTAAGGACTCTGGGGGCGGGAGCAATGCTGTATTTGCGGGAGGAGATTGGGGGCGGGAGAGGTTCTGGCCACTAACCCCGGGAGTCGCCGTTGTCTCCGAACTCCTGAACCGTGGCAATCTAGCAAGTATTCGGCGCCAGAGCCAGATAGGCTGCGATCCGGCGGGGAGCGCTGGCTGAGTGTCGAAAAGCTCCAGGAACTCGGCGAATTCAATTCGCGGCCCCAGCTGATCCCCTTGCAAACATGGAGCTGCCTCCTTCCCCGCCCACCTCACGGTGGCGGCGACTGCTCCCCCCTCCCCGCGTAGTGTGCTGCCTGGGCTCCTCTTTCCGCGAGGTGCCGCTGCGTGCCACAGGGCTGCGTACGGGGTGGGGGCAGCCGTGCGCGCACGCGCGCTCGTTCACGAGGGGGTGGCCTGAAAGGGGCAGTGAAGGTCGGAAACTGGGAAAAGAGACTCCACGCTTGGAATAGGGAAAAGGAAATGCATCAGCGGGCGGGGAGGGGCGCGCCTGTCAGCCGGATGGCGGCTGCGGGCCGAGAGGCGGGGCGCCAGCGCAAAGTGCGGGCCGTGGCGGTGTAGCGAGGGGAGGGGAGGCTCAGAGGCAGGCAGAGTAGCCACCTCTGTCTCTCCTGCCTGGCCTAGACTGTTTACTATCTCCTGCGGGGAGCTTGTGCAACCGGCCTGCAGGGGACCCGAGAGGGGCGGGGCCATTTCCTCTTCTACCCTCTTCAGGCTCTCCAGAGGCCCCGCCTTCTCTTGTCTTCCACTGGTTGGGTGCGAGTCCCTTTTTCCCTTCTTGTGTGTGGATTGGATGACATTCTCTAGGGCTCCGCCTATTGGGAGGCTGGACTGGAGTTTAAGTTGCTAAGATTTTTTCTTCGAAGGGCGGAGGGAGGATTCCTGGGGCTTATGCGAGGTGCAAGCCCCCGCCCCTTCTTCTGATTGGCGAATTCCATAGGCCTTCCCCTTCTAGGACAAGCTAGGAGGGGGACATCCTCCTGCTCCCTGCCCCCCCCTTCTCGTGAGCGCGCTCGGCACATGTTTGCGGCCCGCCTAGCTCCCTGCAACTTCCCTCCCGCCCGGAAGTCTCAAGCTCCGCGCCCTTAGTAAGGGGGGCGGGGAATGCCTTGGAGGCACACAAAGATTCTTCCGAGTGTAGAGATCTAGTAGCCTTACAATTGTGCTTTTGCGCTGGAAAGCGTAGCTCCGGATCTGCCCCATTGAGGGCAGGGAATGAGTTCGGGTCAACCGTTGCTGTTTTTCTTCGTGCCCCTTGACTTGCTTAAATTTAAGTTTGAGAAAGCTTGGACACTGGCCGCATCCTTATTCCCTGGGCAAGACAGTCGTGGTCCTTAGTCTACGGAATCTGATGACAACTTAATGATGGAACAAGATCTATGATACTTCGGTCTCTTGCGGTCAAGGGAAGTCCAGGAGACCTATTTATGGCAAAGACTGGGGGGGGGCTTGTTGATACCATGGTGGGAGTGCTGCGTGGTAGGTACCCAGTATAGTGGGTAAGGCGTTTCATTTCAAGGTAGAAATCTGTCAGTTCTAGAGTGCTGCTTTCTCAACCTCTGGACGGTTTGGCCCCGTGTTTTTCTTATTTTTAGAGCCCTGTCCTGGCCTAGGGCTTGGCTTGGTTACCATTGTGACCGCTCCCACCTGTCGGGCACTCTTGTAGTTCACAACTCATTACTATGGCCTCGCGGCAAGGGGCCGTCCTCGGAGTCAAAACCCACCTGTTGCCAACACTTATTTATGGTAGTCTCCGCAGGATTACAGGAGGGCAGCATTGGGCTTACGAAACGTTTCCCCGTGCAGTATCTCTTGGGGACACACAACTCTAGGGAGAAATTTTTCTTTTTTATTTTTTTGTCGGTAGAGCCCTGGAAGACTAGTCCTGCCTAACTGTTCCTCATGGTGCAGCGAAAGCACCCCCAAAGCAACATGGGCTTTGGTCCCACGCTTTATTGGTGAATAAATAAAAGGAACTAGGTATTTGAAAGCACTTTGTGTGCTCACGCATTGTTACTTACCCAGAGGACTTAGAGACAGCCATTAACGCATTCTGCCAAAGAGACTATGGATGCTCCCCCAATTTTTTTTTTCTTTGAAGAGGCTTGTCTATAGTTCTTAAATTCAAGCAATATTCCTGCCTCATTCTCCCGAAGAGTTGGGATGGCAGTTTCTTTTCTTTGAACAGTCATTTTCAAGACCACCCCCTCACACAGACACACTGGAATTTTTACTCATCCTCTGAATATGAATGCATCCTCAAGGTTTATTTATACCGTGGTCTGTTTGAGTTATTCTGTATCTCGGTTCTCCTGGCCTAAAATGTCTCTGGATCTACTCTGCCAATAGGGAATACATTTTGCCTCATGCTCCGCCTTCCGGAGGCTTGCCCAGGCAGTGACATTTAAAGGCCTCCGCTTGCTTGTCTCCGCCCTCTGAGGGCTGCACATTCAGGCTGTCGGAGTGTCACAGAATGCAGCCAGCCATAGCGACTGGCTTGTAATCTCCGGGTTTATCCGTTTAAAGCTCCAGACCTTAATTTGGGAATCTGCTGCTGAAAGTAGCTGCTGAATGGTCCAGATGGCTGTATTTAGGAGACAGTGAAAAGTAAAAATAAGTGGGTAGAAGGATAAGGTTTTCTGTCATTGTTTTGGTAAGTCCTCTACGGTGGTAATACTACTGTCTTTTCCTCAAAGTCCTAAAGCCTCGGGTTTCAACCCTGAGCTCCGCGCCATTTCCAGTTCGGGCCTTGGAACTCTGAGCTTCAGTCTCTAGTGTAAACATTCCACAAAAGGACTGCTAAGGTTCAGCATCGCGCAGGGCGGAATGGGCTCCTTCCTGGACCGGCACCGTGTCCAATGGCGGCTCCTACCGGCGCCAAGATAATCCAATCAGATTGTTGGGGGCGGGGCCTGGCCAGCAGTGTGGTGGGTGGAGTCGGCTTCACTTACAGACATTTTTACCCCACATTGGTTACTTACCTTCCTGGGGCTGTGAGAGAACCGAAGGTAGCCTTCCAATGCGGTGACCGGCGGAGGCGGGAGCCGATTTGTTAGGCCTGTGGCTGGGGCGGTAATGGGGAGGGTTATGTGGGACTCTCCAATGAAATGTGAGGAGGTGCTTTTCTTCCTCCAATAATATTGCAGCCTGGGGGAGGGATCCGGCAATCAGTCTCCAATAGGCGGGGTTGAGTTAGGGACGCTCCCCGCCAATAGGGGCGTGGAGAAGGTGAGCGGCTCGCCCTCCCCTCCCAGCGAGGAAAGGAGGCGGGAGTAGGTCTGTACGGCGCGGTGATTGGCTCAACCTTTGACGGATGGCTAGTATATCCCGTGGCGGAGCGAGGTTAAGCCTTCCCTTGGCGGGGCGGGCTGGGAGAGTGGGCGGGATTTCCCGGGTAACAGAGAAGCGGCCGCGGCGGTAGAGGCGGCAGAGACGGTTTCTCCATCTTCCCCCCTCCCCTTCCCCCCTTAAGAGTTTCCCTCCCTCCCTCCCTCCTTCCCAGTCTGGGCACCCAGGCCTGTGACCGCTTCGTGAGCGCATAGGAGGTTGCCAGTCCTCTCTTGCGGGCCTGTGCCCGCGCCGTTCCGGGGCCTCCGTGCTGGGTGCGAGGCTCACGCCGGGAGCGACGCGCAGGCTGAGTGGCTGGAGCTTTTGCGGTAAGAGCACGCCGCGTCGCGGTCTGCCCGGCAGCTGGGTGGCGGGTAACCTGGGACTGGAGGGCGTGTGTTTTTCGGGGGGGGCTGACCTCGGCTTCCCGTGCGTGGCTATGGGGGGCGGAGCGGGGCCGCACTCCGTGCGGGAGGGGGGGAGGAGAGCGTAGTCCCGGTGCGCACGGAGGGGCGGGCCCTCGTCCCGCCGATCAGAGGCGGGGCCGGCGCGCGTGCGGTGGTGGAGAAAGGGGCGGGACGCACTCGCGCTAAGTGCCCGCGGTTGCGGCCCCGCCCCTCCTCCCCGCCGCGTGGGTGGGGCCTTGGGCTGCATCTCTTCGGGCCCGCGGGGTTTGCGGGACGGGAAGGGGGTCTCCCGCGTGCGGCTTTCAGGGCGCGGCGGCGAGGGGGCGTGAAGCCCGTGTTCCCCCGCCTTCGTGGGATCCGGTTGGCCGGAAGGCGCGTTCGGCCACGCCCCCCGCCCCGCCCCGCCGGGGTTTCCGCCTCCTTGGCAGTGAAGCGGCGCCGGGGAAAGCCCGCTGTTGCGTCTGGCCGGGACTTGGGTCTCCGTGTGTGCCCCGCCCTGCGTCCCTGTGGGTGGGAGGGGCTCTCGCCGACGGGGAGCAGTGGAGGTTTTCGGACTTTATGCTGTGGCTCTTTAGTCTATTCTGCCGTGGGCATAGGGACCTTGAGCTGTAGTCTTCTCTACTTTGCTCCTAACATCGTGGTTGGTGCCGTAACAGCTTAGAGAGTAGAAACGTGCTCAGCGGCTCCTCTTAGTCGTAATTATTGGGAGGAGATGCTCAGCGTCCTCTCAGTGTCCGCGGTGGGGTGCGGCTGATGCTGTGCCCATGCTTCCGCGGCAGTGACTGGTGGGGGAGGGTCAGAGCCATCAGGGGCTGGAAACGTGGAGGGCGCCAACCTTTCCTGGAGTTCTCTTGCTGTTCAGCGACTGTGTGGCTTTATGGGCGGAGCTTCGCATCAGCGGGGTAGATAGCTAAAATTTGCGACCAGTTTTGGTGCCTTAGGACTTTAGACTCAGTTTTGTCCTTCGAGCTGCTAACAAATCTGAGATTTTTATAGAAAGGATTGAATTTAAATTTTAGTCTCAACTGGTTTTTGACAAAGGTGATTTAAAAAAAATGATTGTGCATGTTGGAATTTATCAGAGGCACATAGTCATTGCTCTACCACTAGGCTATGTATCTCAGGCTTGATTCTTCTTTTTCTTCTTTTTTGGAAGATGGGGCGTATTCGAGACAGGGTTTCTCTGTGTAGTTTTAAGCCAGTCCTGGAACTCGATCTGTAGACCAGGCTGGAGATATCCACTGGTCTCTGCCTCCCCAGTGCTAGGATTAAAGGTGTGTGCCACTGCCAGGCCTTCCTTCCTTCCTTCCTTCCTTTCTTCTTCTCCTTCTTCTCCTTCTTCTTCTTCTTCTTCTTCTTCTTCTTCTTCTTTTTTGTTTTTGGTTTTTTTTTTTGTTTGTTTTTAAGTTAGGAGTTTCACTCTGTATCCCTACCTGGCTAAGATTTTTTAAAGTAAAAAACTCTGATTTCTTGACTGATACTCTCACCAAAAGTTTTGTTACATAATCATAGCACCCCAAAGGTAAATTAGAATTTAGTATTCTTTTGATTTTATGTAATGGTTAGTCCATAAAGCTTAATGCTTTTTAGATATAAAGTAGGTTGGACTCCTCTATGGAACCTGTATAGCATACCCCTACCAACCTGGGCTGCAAAGTTACTTTGGCCATTATGGATTTAGTGCATAGGTAACCATACATGGTTACCTATGCACTAAATCCATTATATATATATATATATTAGATGGGATGTTGTTAGATCTTAGAAAAATAACTTATGATAAGTAAACATTGAATACTTATTTAGGTACTGGTGTCTGAATAGTATGTTTAAACTGCCTTTTAAAAATGATTTATAGTGTGTGGTTTGTGTGTACTAGTGTGTGTGTCCACCTGCAAGGGTCAGAAGAGGTTGTCAGATCCCTGGTAGCTGGAGTTCACAGGTGGTTGTGAGCCACCTGGGAAGGGTCTGGGAGCCCAACTCAGGTCCTCTGTATTGAGCCATCTTTGCAACCCAGTGTCTGTATTTAGTCATACTGAAGTTAAGTTCTAGATTTGTCCTTTGCTCAGTAGAGGCTGAAAACCATGCACTGTGCAACACTTAAAGAGGTTAAGTGTTCACTTTCAGCTAAAGAATTAGCAATAGTAATAGAATTGATGTGGAGGCCAAAAAATAAGAGCTCGGGTGTTTTACAGATGTATAAACTTAAAAGGTAGTGGATGATACTTTGCCTTTGAGGAAAGTTTGGCCAACCTATATTTAATTCTACCATTTGAAGTTCAGTCTGGGAAATACTGATGACTTTTTTTGTTCTTTGAGACAGGATTTCTCCTCCTAGCCCTGGCTGTCCTGGAACTGTAGACCAATCTGGCATAGAACTCTCGGAACTCAGCCAGCTTCTGCATCTCAAGTGCTGGGATTAAAGGCGTGTGCCACACACGCGACATAAGATATATTCTTATAGAATGTACAGTATATAGTATGCTGGAGTCACAAATCCTAGGCTTTAAAAATTCAAGTAAGAGATGCTGGAGAGACGATTGTGTTTAAGAGCAGTGTCTGCTCTTCCAGAGGACCTGGGTTCAATTCCCAGTACCCACATGGCAGTTCATAACTGTAACTCTAGTTTCAGGGGATCCAACACCCTCACAGAGAAATGCAGGCAAAACACCAATGCACATAAAAATTTAAAAAATAAAATTAAAAAAATTTCAAGTAAAAACCTAGTTACTTCAGGACAGGCTCCAAAACCACAGAGAAACCCTGTCTTGAAAAACCAAAAAAAAAAAAAAAAGACCTAGTTAGGATTTTTTGTGCTTTTCCATACATAAGTATTATATGCTTTAGTTTTGTTCACAGTTAAAATAGCTTAGAATTATTAGCTTTGGGAGCACGGACAGGTGGCTAAACTGTAAGAATGTGTATTACCCTTGCAGAGACCTGAGTTCCATTTTCAGTGCCTATGTCAACCTGTAACTGGAGCTCCAGGGCCTCCATGGGCACCTGAATACAGGTACATAGATTCTCCATCTCCATACTCATAATTAAAAATAATAGAAAAATATCTAAAAATTAAATAGTACCATTTTTTTTCTTTTTTAAGAATCAAGATGGGTATTAATTTAACAGGATCTCTGGCAAAAACAAAGCCCTCTTGACAGAGCAGCCAATATACTGAAAAGCTATCCAGGGCAGCTTTAGTCTAGGAATTTTACTTAAAATTCAGAGGTTGTGTTCATGGCCTTTAGTAATCTAACATAGTGCTTTCCAGTTTCAGATGACTCCCCCAGCTGAAAGTACGTTAAATTATATCTTTTGTATGTTCTTAAAAAATGACAGTACATTTCAAGCAATAGCTTCTTCCCTCTGGTAAAACAGGTTTACATTTACCGAATTGACTCTGCCCGAGGCACTGTACATTTGTTAAAGGGTGTGTGTGTGTGTGTGTGTGTGTGTGTGTGTGTACACATAGATATCTGGTGAGTGCTATACACACATGTAATTTAAGTTTTATGTCAGCTTTGGATTGTGGAGTGGTGAAATAAATGGACTATGCACTCTGTAGCCCAGGCTGCCTAGAGCTCAAAGTGATTTTTTTCTTACTTCGCCCCAGCTGATTACATCTTTGACTTGAAATACATGTTTTAAAAGTGAAGATGTCTGATGAGGTGGCTTCAGTGGGTAAAGACACTTGCTGTGCAAACTCTTAAGACTGAACTAGATCCCAGGAACCCACTTTGGAAGGAGAGACTGATTCCTGAAAGTTGTCCTCTGACCATCACATCTTTGTTACCTTCCCAACAATAATAAATATTTCAAAGAAAACAAGGCATGGGGCCAGGGAAATGTCTGTCAGCAAAGATGCCGTTCAAGTAAAGGACTTGTCCTATTCCTGGAACATACTTGGAAAGCTGGCCTTAGAAATCTAAATGCTTGGTAGCCTGGGCTTGAACTCCAAACACTGGGGGAGCAGTAGATAATAGGGAGGCTCTTGGGATTGACCTGTGTGGGCCAACCCCAAATCAGAAAGGAACTTGTTTGAAAAATCAGATGGACTTATAGGGCTTACAGCTGAGGTTGACTGGCTCCTACATGCACACATAAAAAATAAATAGGGGCAGCAGTATGGCACAGTGGGTATAGCTCTTGTGACTAGGGCTTGAAGGCCTGAGTGTGATCCCTGGAACCCACATAAAGGTGGGCAGAGAAAACCAGTGGCACAAAGATGTCCTTTGACCTTTGCACGAGTGCACACTTCAAAATCATACATATATACAATAGTAATTTTTTTTAGAGGGAAGAAAAAGCCAGGAGAGATTACAGTACCTGTAATCCCAGCACTTGGGAGATAGAGGCAGGAGGTCAGGTGTTCAAGGCAGCCCTTTGCTACTTAGAGGGTTTAAATCAGCCTGGGCTACATAAGAGCCTGCCTCACAAACTCAGACTAAGTGACTGAGGATAGAATAGCACAGAGCGGCTTAGACCACATCAGTGATTAAGACAGGATCTGAATCCAGGGAGTCTGCCTCCAGTACCTCAACCATGTAAAGTTGCCTCTGCTTTACTGAGAGAGTAGTATGTACAATGTGTGTGCATATATGTGTGTGTGTTTTAATTATAACAAATGTGTGTACTTAAGAAAATGAGTTGTGTGAGGGGAATATGAGCTCAGTTTATAGAGTGCTTGCTTTGTGTGTTTCAATCACTGGTTTCAGCCTCCACAACCTCATGAGACCAGGTATGGGGACAAACCTGCAATCCTAGTACTTGGGAGGTAAGTTGAAAGTCAGTTTCAACTATATATAGCGAGCTCGAGGCCAGTAAGAAATATGGCCTGTAAGTTGGCTTAGCAGGTAAAAACAATGGTTGCCACACCTGATAGCCTTGAGTTTGATCCCTAAGACTCAATGTGGTAGAAGAAAACTGTAAGTAGGCATCGCACACATGCACACCCCCCACTCATATCCTGTGCAACATTTACCACTGTCCAGCTTCAAAACTTACTCATCTTCCACTGTAGGAACTTTATATACATGAAGCAGTAAATCTTCTGTAACAGAAGTGTTTATTGTTCTAAGTATACATGTGAATGCAGACACCTTTGGAGACCAGAGACATGGGATCCCCTGGAGCTGTGGTTATGAACTACTTGATACTGTTTCTAGGAATTAATCTCTGGTCCTCTGAAGGAATAGCAAGTGCTTCGAACTGCTGAACTCACTCGTTAGTCTCTACCCCTTAATTTTTATTTTATTTTTGAGACATGGTCTCACATATTACTGGCTGTCCTGGAATTCAGAGAGTTCTTACCTGCTTCTTCCTCTTGAGCGCTGGAGTTAAAGTCCTGTGCCACTGCATAGCACACTCACTTTTATCTTTTGTGATTGGCTTCTTTTACCTAGTTTGTCCTCACCGTTCACTGATGTAGTATATGTCAGAATTTTCCTCCTGTTTAAGGGTTAGTACTATTGTGTAACATACCACAGTTAACTTGTTTTTTTTTTCCTACCTTATAGATTTGTTTGTCTATTTTCATTTTCTCTGTATATTTTGCCTATAAGTATGTATGTGCATTTTTGGTGCCCAAAAAGACTAGAAGAGGGCATCAGATTCTTTGGAACTAGAGTTACAGACTGTTGTGAACCTCCGTGTAGGTGCTGGGAACTGAACCTGGGTCCTCTGGAAGAGCTGTTAGTGTGCTTACCCATTGAGCTGTCTTTCCTACTCTGCTTTGTGTTTTTATGAATAATTCTCAAGTTCTTTAGTTCTTGGATCAAGATCTAGAGGTGGGATTGTGCTAATTGTGTTATTTATTTTGAGGAGCAATCAGTTTTTGCTTTGTGAAAAAAGGTTCGGGATGGGGGTGGGGTGACTGCAGAGATGGTTCAGTGGTTAAGAGCACTGACTGCTCTTCCAGGTGACCTAGGGTTGAATTCTTAGCACCATGGCGCTCACGGCCATCTGTAATTCCAGATCCAGGTAATCTGATGCCCTCTTCTGGTCTAGTGGGTACTAGGCACAAAAGTGGTACACAGGCAGACATACAGGCAAAATAAATACATCTTTTTTGTTTGTTTGTTTTGTTTGTTTTTCGAGATAAGTAACCCTGGCTGTCCTGGAACTCACTCTGTATAGACCAGACTGGCCTCCAAAGATTTGCCTGTATGAAAGGTGTAGACCACCACTGCCTGGCTAAAATAAACACATCTTTAATAAAAGAATTGGAGCCAGGCAGTGGTGGTACACATCTTTAATCACAGCACTTGGGACGCAGGGCAGGTGGATCTCTGAGTTTGAGGCCAACCTGGTCTACAGGGCAAGTTCCAGGACAGGCTCCATAGCTACTGGGAAAAACCAGGCCAGGAGGGGATTGGGCCTTGAATTCTGAGAGTGAATTGAAGCGCCACCCATTTAATTGAGCACCTGCTTAAATTGCTCTGGGCTGGTGAGGAACAGTCTTTGTCACTAAGAACTTAACATTCTTGTCAGGAAAGACAAGTAGAGACATGCTTTTACCACACATCATTGAACGTTAAATGCTTTAAGAATCAACTGCAACATGTTGTAGGAGGTACAGAGGAGGGACATGGCACTTGGATGTGTAGGAAGAGGAGACTCTACAGGAGAGACACAAGAAAACCATATGCCTTCTCTGAGCTGTTGAGTGTCCTTAGGTATCTTAACAGTAGTCCTGATGATGAAGGATAGCATCATCGTGAAATTCAGTTCTCTATGTGAAGTCCTCCCTTTAGGAGCAAGTGCTCTTACTTGCTGAGCCCCCCCCCCCATCTATCTTTTTATTTTTTTATTTTTTTTTTTTTTTTGGTTTTTCGAGACAGGGTTTCTCTGGTTTTGGAGCCTGTCCTGGAACTAGCTCTTGTAGACCAGGCTGGCCTCGAACTCACAGAGATCACCTGCCTCTGCCTCCCAAGTGCTGGGATTAAAGGCCTGCACCACCACTGCCCGGCCCCCCTCTATCTATCTTTTAGATTTATTTCTAATTGTGTGTGTGTGTGTGGACATGTGGACATGTAGGAGCTCAGGGAGGCCAGAAGTTGGATTCCCTAGAACTGGAGTTACAGCTGCTTGTGAGCTGCTTAACATGACTGATGGGAATTGAACTCAGGTCCTCTGCAAGAGCAGTATGCACTTTTAACCAAGTCATTTCTCCAGCCCCTGAAGTCTAATTTCTTGATGTATTTCTCAGTCATATTGTAGTACACTTATAAAAAGTACTTGATAAACAGTATTTGTGTATAGTGGTTTTTCACTTGACTGTTTGCTTATTTAGTATGTTCCATAGTGTGAATATCCCTCAGCACTTTTGTGGACATTGGACAGCTTGAAGTTGTCAGTCTGTTCTTCTAGCATGTGGATTCTAGGGATCAAGTTTAGACTGTTAGGCTTGGCAGCAGATGTCCTACCCACCAAGCTATCGTGCTAGCCAGCATTTTTCCTTTTGATGTAACATTTACGTAGAATAGAATATATGTGTTGAGTGTGTGGTATGTGTGTATATATGCATGAGATCATGTGTACATATTTTGTGGCCCATTTTCACTTAGCGTGTCTTCAATTGAGGATGAACACTGGTTTTCATAATAACTTGATTTTCTCACAATATGGATGGAGCTCAGTTAGCTAATACTTTTCATACTCTCCTGCAGTAGTTAGACTTGGCAAATGTGTAGGGCAGAGACTGGGTAGGTTAAGTAGTGTGCACAGAGATCTACCTGCCTCTGCCTCCTGAGCTCTGGGATCAAAGGTGTGCACTACCACTGTCCGGTTTAGACTAAACTTTTAAAAGCTTCCAAGCCAGTGAGATGGCCCAACAGTAAAAGCTCTTTCCAACACAGGTGTGACAACCTGAGTTCAGTCTGGAATCCAAGTGAAAGGGAGGATGTGGTAGTGTGCGCTTGCAGTCCCAGAACTCCTATAGCTGGGAGGTGAAGCCAGTATAAGCCAAGTGGAAAGTGAGAACTGACTTCCAAAAGTTGTCCTCTGACCTTCGTTCTTGAGCCTTGATGCACTTGTGTAAGCACTCAGTTCAGACACTCACTGTAATAAACAATAAGGGGGAGGTACCCCCTATAGTATTAACATACATTCTTATCCAAAGGACCAGCAATTATTTTCTCTTAGTTTTTATTTTAAAGTAGATAGCGTTTTATTTCACATGTCTTTGATTAATTAGGCTTCCCAGCTAGTTCTGAAGCTTTTAGGGGGCAAAGAGTCATCTGTGGTCTTCCTAATCTTTGTGTTCAATTTCCATATTTATAAAATTGAGACTAGAACCAAGTTCAGTGCGGATGTCTGTAATCCCGGTGCTCTGGAGGCACGAGTAGGAGGATTATGAGGCAGGATCCAGACTGCCGTTACACATCAACATCTTACCTCAAAAACGTAAGAAGTGAAATAGAGAATGGCAGTACTTAGTTAGCAATATTGCTATAAGAGTTAATGTTTGTTATTCCATGCATATTAACTATTACTGTCATTTTTCTTCTGCGGTTAGAACGTTCAGCCCTTATTTCCACAAGTTCCACATTGATGGATTCAACCAACCTCAGATCAGAAATATTTGGGAAAAAATAATCCATCTTTACTCATCACATACAGACTTTCTTTGTTCTCTTGAAAATACAGTTTGTTTAACTTGCAGAGTATGACAAGTTGCCTAGAGATTAAAGTATATGGGATAATATGCTGGAAGATACATAGATTATATGCAAATATTATATCAGTTTGTATGAAAGACTTGATGCCGGTGGGTTTTAGTATCCATGGGTAAGAGTGGTTCATATCTCAGAACAAATTTTCTATAGTGTGAGGAGTGTCTACAAAATTAGTGATAGCGGAGCCTTGTGGGTCAAACATGTAATCCCAGTTCCCCAAGAGTTGGTCTTCCTAAGTAACAGTGAGTTCAAGGCCAGCCTGAGTAACTTGTTTAAAAAACAAAAATGGGGTGACTGGGATTGTAGCTTAATGGTAGACTATTTGCATTAAATTAAGTTGACCCCAACATTGGTGTTGCCCACTGCCCCAGAATTGGTAGACTAGATGAAGGAATAGGTTCTGAAAGGTAAAGTAAGATTCCCTCCCTCCAGACGTACTTGACTCAAGGGGTTTTTATTTGGTTGTGGTTTTGAGTATATGTGTTTTGTTTGTTTTTGGTGCTGTTTTCTGAAGCAGAGTCGTGTAAAACTCTAGCTGGTCTTGAACTTTTTATGAAAGCCTTTCTGATCTGGTCCTTGTGGTGATGCCTCTGCCTCCTGAGTGCTGGGGTTATAGGCATCCTGACTTCAATGACACTAGTAACTAAACTAAGGAGTTCTAGGAATTTGGGTTATACTTTTAAAACAAAACTTGATGTTTTTATGTGTAGGGGTATTTTGCCGAAGTGTATGTTTGTGCATCTTGAGAATGAAGGTGTGGAGCCTACAGAGGAAAGAAGAGAGGGTATTGGACCCCTTGGAGTAGAGTGACAGGTTGTGAGCTGCCATGTGGATGTCGGGAGTCGAATCCTGGACTCTTAACTGCCAAGCCATCTTTGCAGTCCCATGGGTTGTATTTAAAGTATTGGAAAACTAGTGGAAAACTATTTGAGGGATATTTTGAAAGCGGTGTAGAGAATAGAGGGCGAGAAATGCTTGGGAAGTATGTCAGCTGTCTTGATGAGGAGTAAAGGAGTGGGTGTGTTACTTAAAGGGAAGTGATTCGTTGGGGAGATAGGAAATTGACAAAATAGCATAATTAAGAGAAAACGCAGGCTCTGGATAACATCTCTTCAGTTTTATATAAATGATCCAGGAAGAAAAGTTCTGAAAATAAATGTGGTTAAATATGTCATAAAAGTAGTTTCTGACTGGGCATGCAACTTCGTGGTAGTTGCTTAGCCTACAAAAGGCCCTGGGTTTGATCCAGCACTGAAACCCACAAATTACAGTTACTTTTACTTTCTGTTTGTTTGTTTGTTTGTTTGAGAGACAGGGTTTCTCTGTGTAGCCCTGGCTGTCCTAAAACTTGCTCTGTAGACTAGTCTGGTCTTAAAACCCAGAGATCCATCTGCTTCCCCTCTGCCTCCTGATTGCCGGGATTAAAGATGTGTACTGCCACCTCCTAGCTTGATTCTTATTTGTGTCTCAGGCACCAGGTGTGCATGTTATGCACTGACATATGCGCAGGTAAGACACCCATATACTCGAAAAAATTTTTAAATATTAAAAAAAATAGTAAAACAAATGTTAAAACATGATCTCACAATAAATTAAGATGCTTTTAATACTTAAGCAGTGAAAGACTCACTTAGCATTTGAGCATCACAAACAAACAAAAAAACCCCACAGGGCCAGGGCCAAAGCTACAAAAGTTCAAGAGAGTTTGTCTAGAATCTAGTGCCTAACAAATATTCTTTTTTTTTTTTTTTCTTCGAGACAGGGTTTCTCCATAGCTTTTTGGTTCCTGTCCTGGAATTAGCTCTGGTAGACCAGGCTGGCCTTGAGATCCGCCTGCCTCTGCCCGGCCCTAACAAATATTCTATTTTTCATATTCCTTTGCTATGTTCTTCATACACATTTGTTTATTTATCATTTATAAAATATTGGCATTTTGGTAGAGATTAATATCAAAAGATTAACATCTAAGTTTTAATCAAATAAAAGCTAAGCCAAACTCTGGTTTCATTTGTGGCTAGAAGTAGCAGCCAGCAATTCTTATGGAATTTGTAGTTCATCCATTTATTTTTTTTTTTTTAATCTAGTTTCTCTCCCAAAATAGGTGGAGGTTTAGTGACCTGTGACACTTTGATTGTCAAATAGCATGTCAGCCACTATGTGGGTGCTGGAAACTGAACCTAGGTCTTCTGCATGAACAATCAGTGTTCTTAACACTTCCTTAGTTACTTCTAGCTCTCAAATAACATGCATAAACATGCTTAACCCTTTAATGTGTATAATTTTTTTTAAAGTTGAACTAAATAAATTAGTTTTTAGTAGGTAATCATAATCAGTTTAAGGCATTTTGGCATTTTAAATGATTTCCCCTCAGAGCTGTCTGTCTCTTCAAGTCTAGTTAACTAAGTCGGATGTACTATATCACATACAAACTTGGGAATAATTCTTGGATCTAAAGTTATAGACCAGAGTATATCTGTAGCTTGAAGTTTTTGAAAAGATTAATTATTGTATTTATTAAGAGTCTTCAGATATGGGGAATAATGTACTAAATCTTAGCCATTATTGAATTTTCCTTTCCTGTGTGTGTGTTTATATATATACATGTGTATGTATGCATGTGCACACATGCATGCAAGGTATATTCTTCAACCTGGAGCACTCCAACTTGGCCAGACTAGCAGGCCAGCAAGCTCTGGAGATTCTATCTCTGGCTCACCTACCACTTCTGCATCTGTCGGGTTAACAGATGTTGACTGCCTAGCCCTTTAATAAAGTTGGTTCTGAAAAACAGTCTAAGTTGTCTAAGGCTGCCCTTGAACTTCAAAACTGCAATTCTGCAGGCTGTCCCCCAATACCAAGCCTGTCCATAACTATAATTTTTATCTTCTTGAAATAGGGTTGATGTCTTTAAGTTTTTATACATTAAAAGTTGTTGTGTGTATGTAGTTTTTACCTGCATGCTTGTCGGTGCACTACTTGCATGGTTGGTGCCATTGGGGCCCGGAGGGGGTGTTAGATCCCCTGGAACCTGAGTTGCTCTATTATTGTCGTAAGCTGATGTGTGGGTGCTAGAACTCAAACCTGGGTCCTCTGAAAGGACCAGTGCTCTTAACCAGTAAACCATCTCTCCTGTTCCAGTTTTGTTTGTTTTATGAATTCTGGAGATTGCACTTAGAGCCTCATGTTTGCATAGCAAGCACATTACTGATTGAGCTTTCTCCCTAGCCCAAGTAGACAGAATGTCTGCCTGCCTGTTCATTTGTTTTATTTTTAATTGTGTTTGTGTGTGTATATGTTGTAGAGGCAGGGGTGGGAGCTGGGGACTGTGTCCTTGTGCACATAAGTGAAGTTTCTGCAGAGGCTGGATCCTGTTTAGTCAGGGTTACAGTAAGCTGTGATCTAAGAGGTGTGGGTGTTGGGATGGGAACTTTGGTCCTCATGATTGAACAGTAAGCACTCAGCCCCTGGAGCATCTCTCTCCAGCCCCTTTCATTTGCATAGTGTTTCTTCTGTGCACATGTATGTATGCGTGCCAGGGAGAGAGAGAGAGAGAGAGAGAGAGAGAGAGAGAGAGAGAGAGAGGAGAGAGAGAGAGAGAGAGAGAGAGAGAGTGTGTGTGTGAGTCAGAGGAGACTTACAGTTGCCTTTTCTTTTCCATTATGGTCCCAGGAATTGAATTTAGACCATCAGTCTTGGCAGCAAGCACCTTTACTTACTGAGCTATCTTGCTGGCTTCTAAGTATTTCTTCTTAACTGTAGTATATTATGTTTATGTTAAGGATACTGATGTCAGAAATGTTCAGGAAAAAAGTAGGTTCCTGGACAAAGTGCATTTAGACTTGGTGTACCCTTTGATGAGAATGTCACTCCCTACAAAGGTATTGTTAAGATGAAGAAACTTCTTGTATTAAAGAATGTTAGAAAGAGCCAGAAGGAAGCTTGGAAGTCATCTATTCTATCTTAAGTTTTTTAGTTTGAGGTGCTAAAAAATTACTTGAAAACAAGAGTTTTTTTAAATGTACTTTTTTTTTTGAGACAGTTTTTCTATGTAGCACTGGCTGTCCTGGAACTTGCTCAATAGACCAGACTCGCCTCAAACTCAAGAGATCTGCCTGCCTCTCCCTCCTGAGTGCTGGGATTAAAGGTGTGTGGCTCCACCACCTGGCTGTACGTTATTTTTTTAACGTAACCTTTGACCTCATTTTTCTGGCATATCATAACTCAATGATAGCTTTAGTTGTAACAATTGATAATTACGTAACGAAACCCATCTATTCCTTTCACCTTCATAGTGTGCATACTCTGTGCCAGTACTAAAATTTTGAGAGTTGTATTTGCAGCATATGAGTATATAACTAGTATTAGCTATAATAGTGTTTTGGGAGCTACCTTTGGCTACTGTTCTACTGATGTGAAGAAACACCATCAGCAGGATAATTTAGAGGAAAAGCATTTTAATTGGGGGCTTCTTTACAGGTCAGGGTTATTGTGGCCAGGAGCAGCTGGGCAGGCATGGGGTTGGAGCATTAGCTGAGAGCTTATTTGTTGAGGCACAACTAGGAAGGGGTGAGAGAGTGAGGGGGTGTGAAGTGGAGGAATAGCTGGAAATGGTGTGGGCTTTTGAAACCCCCAGTGACATACCTCCTCCAACAAGGTCACATCTCCTAGTTCTTCCTAAACAGTCCATCAACTAGGAACCAAGCATTCAAATATATGACCTAGGAGACCACTGTCATTGAAACCACCACAGGAGAATGACTAGAAAAGGAGATTTTTAAAATTATTTGCAGTTTTGAATTGTAGTATTATTTTCAACTTAGTGTTACCAGATTGATTAAAACTCTCTCTGAACCACTTCTCTTCTAATCCTAACTTGCTCGCTGTGAGGTGTGTGTAAACTATTTGGTGATCATTTCTAAGATGAGTAGATCAGTTCTGAAAGTCAGGCTTACATTAAACTTGGGGAACTGCGTCATACTAGAGGGAGATTTTAGTTGTTACTTTTTGGATTTTACAGGTTTGTAGTGCATTCCTGAGCATGAGTGCAGAATGAAGCGACGTTTGGATGACCAGGAGTCACCGGTGTATGCAGCCCAGCAGCGAAGGATTCCTGGAAGCACAGAGGCTTTTCCTCACCAGCACCGGGTACTTGCCCCTGCCCCTCCTGTGTATGAAGCAGTTTCTGAGACCATGCAGTCAGCTACAGGAATTCAATACTCAGTGGCACCCAACTACCAGGTAAGCTAGAGCCAGGGGAGGGAGTAGGAATAAGGGGTGAGAGTGGTGGTTTCATCCATTGAGAGTGGTTTTTATAGGGCATAGAGCTACCCACGAAAAACTTGATGTGAAATACATATGGAGATGTTTTAAATATATGCATATGGTAGTGCGCAAACCACCAGATAACAAAAGTCATGTAATGACCTCTGCAGTTCTCTGCATATTGCTTGTTGACCCTTAATCTTTCTTCCACCTCCTTAAGGCCTCTCTCTCTCTCTCTTTGTGAAATTTGTTCTCATGGAGTCCAGACTAGCCTTGGACTTCTGTCGTACTTTAGTTTCCCAGTTGTGGGGTTATAGGCTTGTGCCACCTTACCTTGCTTCTTTGTGTTAGTTAAGGTTAATTCCAGGGTCTTGTGCATATCAGTAACCACTAACCCTTCTTTGTTACTACCTTTTCCTTCTCTTCTCTTCTCTTCTCTTCTCTTCTCTTCTCTTCTCTTCTCTTCTCTTCTCTTCTCTTCTCTTCTTTCCTCTTCCTCTTCCTCTTCCTCTTCCTCTTCCTCTTCTCTTTTTTTTTTATCTTTAGGCAGGGTCTCACTGTGTAGCTGTGACTGACCTGCAAGTCTTGGTTTAGACCAGGCTGTCTGTCTCTGCCTCTAAGTGTTTGGATTAAAGGCATATACTACTACACCTCACTTGGCTTTTTTATTTTAATTTAACTCTTCAGTGATAGAGATTGAACTCAGACCCTCATGTGTGCCAGTAAGCACCTGAGTGTCAGTTTCTCAGGAGTCTCCTGTGAAGCAGTGTAATGCTTGCATGTCAGGCTGATGGAGCAGTAAGTAACAGATGATTATTAACTTAGGACTAGAAGAAAAGGGGTTTTGCTTGTGGGGTTATTTTTATTTTCCAAATAGATTTATAGTTATCTTGTCTGTTAGATATAGTTGTAAAAATCCTCAGTGGTGTGTGCTTGTAGTAAACGCAGCTGTCTCAGATATTAGCAGAGGATAATTAATGGTGCTATCTTGTTACTTCGAAGTTCTAGGGACCTGGTCCACAGCCCTTGCTTGCTGGGCAAGCATTGCCGCTGAGCTCAGATCTTCAGCCCATATAATTAAGTTTTTTTGTTGCTTTTTGTCTTTTTTGGGGGGGATGGGTTTAGAGAACAAGGTTTCTCTGTGTAACAGTCCTGGCTGTCCTGGAACTAGCTCTGTAGAACAGGCTGACCTTAAATTCTCAGAGATCCTCCTGCCTCTGCCTCTCAAGTGCTGGGAGTAAGGCATGTGCCACCACTGTCTGGCCATATGATTAAAGTTTTATGAAAACCTGTAAAACACATAATTTGAAATAGAAAAGCTCAGATTGAGACCCCTTATGAAACATGTATGTATTAGAATTTGTAGAATTTATTTAAATTTTTTTCCTCCCCCCCCCCCCTCCTTTTTTCTTCTTTGAGGTAAGGTCTCTTCCAACCCAGACTGTCCTTGAATTTGTTGTGTAGCTGACGAAGACTTAAATTTTTGGCCTCTGGCTTCCAGCTGTTGAGATTGCAGGCAAGCACCAGCACATCGTCTGAGAGCTGGAGGTGGAGCCCGAGGCTTTAGGAGCACTGAGCACATACTCTTTCAGCTGAGCTGCATCTCCAGCCCCTTCCATATTTTCTTATCCATTTTCTTAATAATATAATAATTTTCTTTTATATCTGTAATTTTACACACAGTTGTTTTTTCTCTCTCCCACACAGGGTGATTTTTATAAACTTGTGAGAATTTGTGAAAATCCTTGTTGTTTTCTAAGTTGGGGTGTACAGTTTATACTGCATAAAGAAAGTAGATTTTACATTGCTCAGTCTCCTCATTTGGAGATGAAACAGTCAGATCTACTGACATTAAAACTGTCCCTCCCCCCATTATTTACTTATTCTTCATTTTAAAGGCAGGATCTCCCTCTGTAGCTTAGGTTGACCTGAAATTTTCTATATCGATCCAGTAGACCTCAAACTTAGAGCAGCGCCACCTTCTTTAGCTTTTTAAGTGCTGGCATTATAGGCATGAGCTCCTACTTTCGGCTTTAATAGTTTTGAAATAGGAGAAGTGCTCAGGAAATTTATTACTATTATTATTATTTGTGACAGGGTCTCACTGTATGTACTTATATACACACACATATACTCACTATATATACATATATACGTGTGTGTGTGTGTGTGTTGGCTGTATTTGCCTGCCTCCACCTCCCTAGTGCTGGGATTAAATATATGTGCCCCACACCTTGCTGAAATTGCTGAAATTGAATTATTTTTAACATCTGTAGAACATTAAATATAGGAGGGCTATAACATCAGTAATTCCTTTTTTTTTCTGGGACATTTAGTTTTGTTAGTTTCTTTGTGCATGAAGAAATACATAGGCATGCTTTGTAGATTTGTGTTATTTCTCAGATGTGTTTGAGGAAGAATGCCCAAGCCTGAATTTGTCTGTATTTTTCTTATCCAGGTCTCGGCTGTGCCACAGAGTTCTGGCAGTCATGGGCCCGCCATAGCAGCAGTTGACGGCAGTCACCATCACCCCACAGCTGTCCAGCCTCACGGAGGCCAGGTGGTCCAGAGCCATGCCCACCCAGCGCCACCAGTTGCACCAGTGCAGGGACAGCAGCAGTTTCAGAGGCTAAAGGTGGTATTCTGTTTCTTTACTTGGGTCACTGTGTCTTCTGCAGGAAGTAATGCCTTCACCTAAGAGAGTGGGGTTTGAATTACAAGAAGTTTTGCTTTTGAAACCTATGTGTATTTCCTTTTTTGTTTATTTTCCTGTGTCTGTGCCTAATCCAGAAAAACATACACTCAGAAAATGTTGACTGTATGAATGCATGATACTCAAACACACCAGAATTGAAGGATCACTTAGAAAATGAAGTCTGGGTTTGAGGTGCTTTCTTTTAGACGTAAGACTTCTTAGTATTATAAGAGTTTTATTGAGTACACAGATATCTGGGAGCAGTCCAATTTGGGAATAACAAATTTGCACCATAATGTAAAATACAGCTCAAACTTAATATTTCTATGCTCTGAACATCTGAATTTGTGGGCATCTTTAAATCTGTGCTTTGTAAAACATGTTGCTTTTGAGGCACATTTTATAATGCAGTTTGGGGACAATAGTTGTGACTGAAGTGTCAGTGTTTTCATATGTCCTGCTGAATGCATAGTGGTGCTGTGGAGTACTTGAGGCATCTGGGAGAACTGGTTGAAGCTTGTGTTTCCAGCTAACCTTTTTGTTCCATTTTTTGTTTGAGTATTGTTGGTGTGTGTGTGTGTGTGTGTGTGTGTGTGTGTGTGTGTGTGTGTGGCATTTGCTTAGTTTTCAATTTTTCTGATTTATACTTAGGTAAATCAGTTTGAAACCACATACAAAACAATGTAAATTAAAACTGAAGTGAGAGTTGTTTTATCTTCATTTGGTTATAATAGCTTAATTCTATCTAGGGGCTTCCATGTGGGAGGAGCAGTATGCCCCGAAATGCATCTGTGTGTCAAAAATGTCTGATCTTTGTTTTCCCTAATGTAGTCCTTCCTCTTACCTGACAGCTTGCTTTCTGCTTTTTCATTTACCCACAGTTAACTTGTTGAAAACTGGGAAAAAAATTTCCAGAATAAGCAATATATAAACTTTAAATACTGTGCCATCATGGTTAATATTTTGATGAAATCTCATTCAGTCTCCCATCCCAAGTGGGATATAAATCATCCTTTTTTTAGCAGACTGACTGGTTTTAGTTTTGCAGGTAGACTACATGAGATTATTCCCTTGCTGATGCTTCTGACATTCTTCACAGGGCCTCATGTACTTGTTTGCTAATGTGTACTTGTCTGTAGGTTTCAGTTTATAAATCACCTTTTTGATTTTCCTTGCTTTGACAGAGAAAGTGATGCTGTTTCCATGTGCTGTTATGACTTTCGGTCGTTGTTTTACACCCATTGTGTTAGGAGTTATACTAGATAAGAGCAGTTTCTGTGCAGTTACGATTTTAACTTGTTATTGAATCTTCACCACCTGTGTTGGTTGTGCTGTATTGTATCTTAGCACGTACTTACAAAATGGCTACGTGAATATTATGGTAATATAATTATTAGTCACTGATCATTCCCTATAGAATTATCCATGGCAAGAGTACAGAATTTGAGTTGATTTTTTTGTTGTTGTTGTTTTAAATTTGAATCATATTTTAAGTGTTCATACTAATTTCTGGTACTTCATATATAATTCACTTACTGTCTTAATTTGAGGATGGATGATCTGTTGTTAAAAAGTTTTGACTTCTTACATATTTGCAATGTATCCCTGCCTCAGGTGGAGGATGCCCTGTCCTATCTTGACCAGGTGAAGCTGCAGTTTGGTAGTCAGCCTCAGGTCTACAATGATTTCCTTGATATCATGAAGGAATTTAAATCTCAGAGGTAAAAAAATTTGTGCATTGAAGTTTGTGCTTGGCATTTTTTAAGAGTTTTATTATATATATTATATATATATAGTGCTCTGTCTGCATATATGCCTACTCGCCAGAAGAGGGCACCAGGCCTCAATACAGATGGTTGTGACCTACCTTGTGGTTGCCGGGAATTGAACTCAGGAACTCAGGAAGAGCAGTCAGTAGTACTCTTAACCTCTGAGCTATCTCTCCAACCCAGCATGTAGATTTTTAGTGGGAATATGTATATATACACACACACATCACCCCCTTTTATAGATTATTATTTTCATCGGGGGAATGCTTTTGAGATTAGGGTCTTGCTATATGTAGTTCAGAGTGGCCTTGAACTTTGGGCAGCCCTATTGCCTCAGCCTCTCAAGTGGCATGTACAGCTATGCATCACTGTATTTTGATTTCATGATGGAAATTGCAGAGTTTTTAGGCTTTTTGTTTGTTTGGTTTTTGGTTTTTCGAGACAGGGCTTCTCTGTGAAATAGTTCTGGCTGTCCTGTGTACTAGAAAATTTTAACTACACTCTTTCTTGGTGCTTATTTCAGTCAGGGAGGTAATAGCGGTAAATTGATTTTATTTATTTATTGTTGTAAGATGCCCTGCTATTCTGGCATGACTGTGTGAGAGTAACTCACCTGAACAGTCTAGACATAAAACCCATTACAGTCATACTGGTATATTAAAGATTGGGCCCAGCTTGGGAATTATAGAGATGTACTCTGTGTACATCTGTTTGATAGAATTGTGTGCATGAATGTATATTTTATTTAAAATTTTGACCAAACCTATAACTCTAAAGCTAAGTGGCTTTGGAATTTAAGTTCTTTGGCCTTGGTTATTATGTTTTCCTGTTTAGAGAAAATATAGAAGTTAGTTTTCCTTTAGGTTTTCTGTCAAGCCTGCCTTTTATCACTTCTCTTTCTTTGTAATTGTTTTTGTCAGCACTGATACTCCAGGTGTGATTAGCAGTGTATCCCAGTTATTTAAAGGCCATCCTGACCTGATCATGGGCTTCAATACCTTCTTGCCTCCTGGCTACAAAATTGAGGTGCAGACTAATGACATGGTGAACGTGACAACTCCTGGCCAGGTTCATCAGATCCCCACCCATGGCATCCAGCCCCAGCCTCAGCCACCACCTCCACATCCTTCTCAGCCTTCAGCCCAGTCAGCTCCAGCTCCTACTCAGCCAGCTTCTCAGCCCACACCTGCCAAAGTCAGCAAGGTGAGTCATGGGAAGACACCGCATCTCTAGACAGTACTTCTCAGACATTCCCCTGTATTAGACTCAGATAGATATCCAAGTTACAACAGTGATGTCGTTAGAGAGGATGCTGACATCTCACCCCAGTCACATGGTTCATGTTTATACTTAAGTCATCATGCCAGTAGACTGTAGGACTCTGCCCTCCGCTTCTGTTTAGTTAGCCTCTGAACTGGCTCTGTAGTAAGTAGTCCTTTGACTCCACAGGTGGGAAGAAATGAAAGTATGTGTGTGGTTTGCTTTGTTTTTTGACTAGGGTTTTCTGTGTTGCCCAGGCTGGCCTTACAATCCTGGGCTTTGGTGGTCCTGAGTAACTGTAACTCTAGGTGTTACGAACACACCTAGCTCAGAAATGATTGTTTTTATTATGGTCAAATTAGACTCTACTTACATGATTGCCATTTTATAAAGGTTGCAGAGCTGGGCATGATGACATGTCTATAAATCTCAGCACTTGGAAGGTGGAGGTAGTCGGATAAGGAATTTGATGATACCCTGAATTGTATAAAATACTGCCTCAAAAACCACAATCAAGTTGCTCCATTTGGCAGGTCAGCTGATAATCACGATAAGTGGAAGATACTCTTGATCTAGAAAGAATCGTCATTAGCTACATAAGATTGGATTTTAGGTCAAGCAAATCCAGCGTTTTAGTCATATTAGCTAAATTTTATGTCTCAAGAACCAGCATGTAGCTGGTGGCTCTTGTGTCTGATGACATTTTAGAGCGCTCTATTGAACAGAGCTGGTGTAAAAACATTTCATATTGGATTATGGGCACAATTAATTGTGGTGTTATTCTTGACATTAAAAATCTGTGTAGGATGAGTTTTTCTTTTCAATTTGCACCTGTTAAGCTAGTGAGCTTAAAATTTGCTTGTGAAAAATTTATAATTAGAAATAGCCTTTTATTTGAGGTTGTATTTAGAAAATTTGATGTTGAGATAGTGTCAGAATGTGAAAAGTATTATGTATCATTTGAATTGAACCAAAATGGCTTGGCTTAATTGATCAGTACTTAATGGCTTAGATGAGTTAAAAAAAAAAAAAAGATATGGGTTGATCAAATACCTTGATTTTTTTTTTGTTTTGGGTTTTTGGTTTGAATTTTCTTCCCTAGTGTCAAACCACCTATGCTCTTGAGGAAAATAAAGACTTTTTTCTTTTTAGCCTTCCCAACTACAAGCACATACTCCAGCCAGTCAGCAGACTCCCCCACTCCCACCATATGCATCCCCACGTTCTCCACTGGTCCAGCCTCACACACCAGTGACAATCTCCTTGGGAACGGCCCCATCTTTGCAGAACAATCAACCTGTGGAGTTTAATCATGCCATCAACTATGTTAATAAGATCAAGAACAGATTCCAGGGCCAACCAGACATCTACAAAGCATTCTTGGAGATTTTGCACACATACCAGGTAAGGGGGTTACTCATTTATCCCCCTTTAAGCAGGTCTTATACTCTTAGACTCTGATCCTCTTCCCTCAGCCTCCTAAGTAGATGGGATGTTGGTTGTTGCCAGCACACCTAGCTCAGAAATGGTTGTTTTTGTCGTGGTCAAATTAGACTCATACATGTCTGTCAGTCTCTGAGTATTTATCTAGTCTGAGGAGAGCTAGAATATCCATTACGCCCAATAGTTCTTACTGGGAATATTACCTGATTAGAACTGTAATGGTGTTTAGGAAGTCACTTGTACTCACCTGCTTTGCTCGTTCTGCAGCATCTTGTCAGGATTTTTAAGGTCACTAGCTTGTTAAGAGCATGCTTGTTTCATGGTGCAAGTCTCTGAGAGTAATTTGTATATCATGATTAATTTACAAGAGAACATGGACAAGATTTTCTAATGTCTTGTGTTTTATCAGTTTAATTGACAGCATTTATATGTTCTTAGTTTTATAAAGACCCGTCTTTCAGCATCTTTTTCAAAGGCTGCAATCAAAATAGTAATTAAATACTTCCTTTAATGTAACTTAAGTAGATAACATAATTTAGCCGTATCACATATTTCAGAAAACAATTGTTCCATGTGTGGTGTAGGATTCAGAGCAGTATGTATCATCTGTCTCTTTTGTCATTCTTCAGAAAGAACAGCGGAATGCCAAGGAAGCTGGAGGAAACTACACTCCAGCTTTGACCGAGCAGGAGGTGTATGCCCAGGTGGCACGTCTCTTCAAAAACCAGGAGGATCTGCTTTCTGAGTTTGGACAGTTCTTGCCAGATGCCAACAGCTCGGTGGTAGGTCTCATTTAGACAAACTATATTATTTAAGATTGTCACTATAACTGTGAAAGCTATAGTTACAGTGGACTTTTTAGATGACACTTTGATCAGATTATTAATTTCTCATATGTCTTATCAGCTTTTAAGCAAAACAACTGCTGAGAAGGTTGATTCTGTGAGAAATGACCACGGGGGTACTGTGAAGAAGCCCCAACTGAACAACAAGCCACAGAGGCCCAGCCAGAATGGCTGCCAGATCCGCAGACACTCTGGGACAGGAGCCACGCCACCAGTGAAGGTGAGAGTAGACAGTAAGGTGGTCAGAACCTGTATATCCAGAGCAAGTACTATAGGTCACAGAATTTCCCTACAGAGCTTCTTAGCAGCTTTGCAAAAGGTAGGTAGGAAGAACACTCACTGTGTGGATTCGTGTGGTTTTTGTTATTTTTTTTTCAGTCTTTGCATTTTTCCTATATTATCTCTTCTTTGCTATGAACCTCCTACTCTTTTTTTTTTTAACCAAGATTTACTAATTCTTATCATGATCAAATGTGTTAAACATGCCTTGTGTTGCAGGAAGAAGATTGATAAAATTGATAAATTGATAAACCTTAAATAAGTAAATGGTGTCTGAGGAAGCTCAACTCTTTTGAGGATAGTGCCCCTGTAATGGCAGAGGCTTTGTTCAATCACTTTGACTAGGGGTCTGTCCTGTCCTGTCCTTGATTCTTTTGGGGTTGACAGATCTTACCTGTTTTTTCTTAGTTTTCCAGGAAAGCAATTTGGGCTGTGCTAGAGGGAAATCTTAACCTCCTGTTAGTAACTTCCTACAGTAACTGTCAATAGAAAACCTAGCTTGTTCTCTTTGNTGGGGGTACTGTGAAGAAGCCCCAACTGAACAACAAGCCACAGAGGCCCAGCCAGAATCTGAAAATAACCCAAATGTACCTCTTTTACATCTAGGATAAATGAGACATCAACCTTTTAAATATCCATGAGTATCACAAAATATCTTGGAGTAACTTTAAGCAAGCAGGACAGAAGTTTGAGTCCCGTCATCTCTGTTTGTGAAGGCAGAAATGTTTTTTATTTTTAACCATTATAATTTGTAACTTTGGCCCTTGATAAATTTAGCAAGACACCTGAGTCTCAGTAGTCCATCTTGAAGTGACACCTGGCAGCAGGAAAGGGCCATAAGCTGAGACAATAAGACTCCCACCCAAGAGTGGGCCATACAAAATGGAAAAATTTGTATAAGAATTTTAACTCCCTTTAGAAAAAATTAAGACATTAGAAAACAAAAATATCTCCTATTTTCTTGGGAAAGTAGAAGAAACACAGCAAAAATGACAATCTCATTGAAAGTAATTTACAGATCCAGTGTAAATGTCCATTAAAAATTATAGCAACATTTTTTTACAGAAATCGAAAGAACAATCCTCAACTTTATAGGAAAGAAATAAAAACTTAGGATAACCTAAATAATTTTAAAATCCTCTGAATGTATTATAATTTTTGATTTTAAAACTTTTTTACAGAACCATAGTACTAAAATTAATTTATCTTGGATATAAATTTATACGCTTACAAAAAAAAGATTTTGACCAAGAAGCAAGATTTTAAAATGGAAAAGAAGCATATTTAACCTCCTTTTTTATTGTCCTGAAGTTGTAGCCTTTTGAGTCTAGATTTCTTTATAGCAAACCTGTCTCTAGCAGTTTCAGGAACTCATTCAGTAAGTAGACCAAGCTGGCCTTGAACTCAAGAGCTTTTAAAGGCTTGTACCAGCACACCTGGTTTATTTCCTGGGCTGATTAATTGCTCCTATACCAGCAGGGCAGTTCCTTTTGAGGCGTCCTGACCTTTTGTATTGAAAACAATTTCTAGGTCTAGCTCCATTTTGGCCTTCCTTGAGCGCAGAAACAATTACCTGGCCCATTATGTGAGTGTCATCAATGTCTCTGCATAATCTGATAAAGTCATTCAAATCTCCATCTCTATGGGGGCGTAAAACTTCCTGGCAAAACTTATTAGCATTTTCAAAAGCCAGATGCTTAAGGACTGGCATGGCTGAATCCACATCCCCAAAAATGAGACTTCCCACCTGTAGAAGGCGGTCAATGAATTTAGAATAAGGTTCTGAAGATCCTTGAAGGATCTTAGAAAGCTGTTCTCGTGATCCTTTGTTAGGTAAAGTTTTCCAAGCCTTAATGGCTGCTGCAGCTATCTGAGCATAAATCGCAGGATCATAAGCAATCTGTGCTTCTAAGCCAGCATATTGTCCTTCACCAGTTAACATGTCAAG
>NW_026068049.1:4514621-4517772 GCF_014885135.2 Alexandromys fortis | reverse complement strand
GTGTGTGTGTGTGTGTGTGTGTGTGTGTGTGTGTGTGAATTTCAGGGAAATGGAAAATAAAGTTTTATTTCCTACAGTCACATCCATTTTAAGTGCCACACACCTTTAATCCCAGTATTCAGGAGGCGGGGGCAGGTAGATCTCTGTGAGTACAAGGTCAGTTTGGTCTACAAAAGCTAGTTCAAGGACAGGCACCAATGCTACACAGAGAAACTGTCAAAAAAACAAAATAATAATAATAATAATCCTATTTTACATACCAAGCCAAGTCCCCCCCCTATTTTTCCTGCTCCCCTCACCTTCTTCCCACCCAAATCCCCATCCAATCTTCAGAGAGGGTGACACCTCCCATGGGGAGTCAGCAGTGTGTCACATCAATAGAGCAGGACCAAGGCCCTGCTCCAAAGGGAATGATTTCCAAAGAGGCAGTCCATTCACTAGGGATAAATATTGGTTCCACAGCTAGTGAATGTCTTTCCATAGACAAATGGTTTAATGAACTGTTGTTAGTCTAAACAAGACAAGGCTGTGCACTCTCTCCATATCTCTTCAATATAGTACCTGAAGCAATAGGAATAAGACAACATAAGGAGATCAAGTGGATTTGAATTGGAAAGGAAGAGGTCAAACTTTCATTATTTGCAGATGATATGATACTGTACATAAGTGTACCAGAGAACTCCTACAGCTGATAAATATCTTCAGTGATGTGGCATGATACAAGATCAACTCAAAAATATCAGTAGCTCTCTTAAACACAAAGGACAAAGAAGTGAAGAGGGAAATCAGAGATACATCACCTTTCATGATAGCCACAAATAGCATAAAGTATCTTGGGGTAACACTAACCAAAAAAGCAAAGGTTCTATTTGACAAGAACTTTAAGGCTTTGAAGGAAGAAATTGAAGAGGATACCAGAAAACAGAAGGATCTCCCATGCTTGCTCTTGAATTGTTAGGATCAACATAGTAAAAATGGCAATTTTTCAAAGGCAATCTATAGATTCAATGCAATCCTCATCAAAATCCCAAAATTCTTCAAAGACTTTGAGAGAACAATAATCAGCTTTATATAGAAAAACAGAAAACCCAGGATAGCCAAAACAATTATACAATAAAGGAACTTCCAAAGGCATTACCTTCCCTGACAGCAAACTCTATTACAGAATCACAGTAATGAAAGAAGCTTGGTATTGGCATAAAAACCGAAATGTTGACCAATGGGATTGAATTGAAGATCAAGATATTAATCCAAAAACCTGTGAATACCTGGTTTTTGACAAAGAAGCTAAAATTATACAATGAAAGAAAGAAAACATTTTTAACAAATGGTGCTGAAATAACTGGATATCAACCTGTAGAAGAATGAAAATAGATCCATATCTATCACCATGTGCAAAACTCAAGTCCAAATGGATTAAAGACCTGAATATATATCTGACCACACTGAACCTGATAGAAGAGAAAGTGGGAAGTAACCTGCAATACATGGGCACTAGAGAACTCTTCCTATGTATAACCCCAGTAGCACAGACAATAAGAGCAACAATGAATAAATGGGACCTCCTGAAACCAAGAAGCTTCTGTAAAGCAAAGGACTGTCATTAAGTCAAAAAGGCAAGCTACTGGATGGGAGAAGATCTTCACCAACCACACATCAGACAAAGGTATGATCTCCAAAATATATAAAGAATTCAAGAAGCTAGACATTAAAATTCTAAATAACCGAATTAAAAATGGGGTACTGAACTGAACAAAGAATTCTCAACAGAAAAAGTTCAAATGGCCAAAAGATATTTAAGGTCATGTTCACCTTCCTTAGTGATCAGGGAAATGCAAATCAAAACAACTTTGAGATGCCATCTTACACCTCCCAGAATGGCTAAAATCAAAAACACCAATGATAACATGTGCTGGAGAGGATGTGGAGTAAGGGGAACATTCATCCATTGCTGGTGGGAATGCAAACTTGTGAAACCACTTTGGAAATCAGTGTGGTGGTTTCTCAAGAAACTGGGAGTCAACCTACCTCAGGATCCAGCAATACCATTCCTGGGAATGTACCCAAGAGATGCCCAATCATACTACTAAAGAATATGTTCAACTGTGTTTATAGCAGCATTATTTGTAATAGCCACCATCTGGAAACAACCTAGATGCCCCTCAATGGAAGAATGGATAAAGAAACGTGGCATATCTACACATTAGAGTACTACTCAGTGGAAAAACAAAACAATGACATCTTGAATTTTGCATGCAAATGGATGGAAATAGACAACACTATCCTGAGTGAGGTAACCCAGACCCAAAAATATGATTATGGTATGTACTCACTCATTAGTGGATTCTAGCCATAAACAAAGGACATTGAGCCTATAGTTCATGATCCTAGAGAAGCTAAGTAATCAGGTGAACCCAAAGAAAAACATATATAAGTTTGGAGCATGTGAGTGTGGCTGGGGTAGTGGGAAGGGGAGATGGGGAGAGAGAAGGGAGAAGTGGATGGTTGGGGAGAGCTTGGGGGAGTGGGATGGTTGAGATGGAGGAAGAACAGATATGGGAGCAGGGAAGAAGATATCTTAACTAAGGTAGGCATTGTGGTGTTGGCAAGAGGCTTGACTCTAGAGTGGTTTCCAGGAGTCCACAGGGATGTCCCCAGCTAGGACCCTGAGCAGTGGAGGAGACAGTGTCTGAAGAGGACTGGCCTTGTCCTGTAGTCAGACTGATGACTATCTTAAATATCACCATAGAAACTTTGTCTGTCAACAGATGAAGACAGAGACAGAGACCCACATAGGAGCACTGGACTGAGCTTCCAAGGTCCAGTTGAAGAACAGAAGGAGGGAGAAGATGAGCAAGGAAGTCAGGACCACGAGGAGTTTGTCCACCCATTGAGATAGTGTGCCTGAGCTATTGGGAGCTCACCAAAGCTGGCTGGACTGGGACTGAATGACTATGGGATCAAACTGGGCCCTCTGAATGTGGCTCATAATTGAGGCAGACTGAGAAGCCAATGATAATAGCAGTGGGATTTGCCTCTACTGCATATACTGGCTCTTTGGGATC
The DNA here is from genome assembly GCF_014885135.2 of Alexandromys fortis. Classification (NCBI taxonomy): domain Eukaryota; kingdom Metazoa; phylum Chordata; class Mammalia; order Rodentia; family Cricetidae; genus Alexandromys; species Alexandromys fortis. The sequence continues at coordinate 4,514,707 of NW_026068049.1, read as the reverse complement.
CTAGTTTATTTCGATGCATATCTTCCTAAGCCTGGATGGAGGAAGGAGGGCCTTGGACTTCCCACAGGACAGGGTACTCTGCTCTC
>NW_026068049.1:4496767-4510795 GCF_014885135.2 Alexandromys fortis | reverse complement strand
ATTGTGTTTCTAATTTGTTTGTGGATACTCAAGCATCAAATGACAATTAGGCTTATCTGCAACACCTCAAATAAAAACCACTTCTGATATTCTGTGTTTAAAAAATTTTTTTTTAAAGTGGGAGATGTTAGAACACAGTCCAGTAAGAGAGTTGTATGAGAATTCTGAAACCTTGTGAGAACATGACAAGTAAATAAGATGGGAGTCTTGTGATCTCAGTTTCTTCAAAACAGATTGTTCTGTGGTTGTGTTTTCATATTCCTCCAGGTGTGGCAGGTAGGAGTGAGTCTTCCTTCCAATTGCTCGTTATTGCCTGCTGCTGTTACTCAACTAAATATTTAAACTATCCCTTATATGCCTCTGTAGAAAAATGCTTTCACCATATATGGCTTATTATTATGATTATACACAGGTTGAACTCATGAGAACTTTACACATGTGACCTTTCTAAATAAACCTTCAGTATATATTATCTGGAATAAGTTGGCTATCGCATGAGGTTTTATCAGCTCCATTCTCTAGGTAACACGGCCTCTAGAGCGGGGACTCTCTACCTCTGAGCTATTTCTCCAGACCTCGATTTACATTTTGTTTTAATACAGGGTCTCATTAATTGCCAGTGTTGCCCTTGAACTCACAGTTAGCTCAGGCCTGGATCTTGTGCCCTTCCTCTTTCACTCCTTGGGCTAGGTCAGGTTCTAGTTCACAACTCTGTTTCATTCTCCTAGTGTTATTAAAGAAAAACAATTGTAAACTGGACTTGGTGGCACATGTCTATAATCAATCCCTGCACTTGGGAGGGGGAGGCAGGAGGATCAGCTATTCAAGACTAGCTTTGCTGACAGAGCAGATTTAAAGCCAGCATGGGTTAGATGAAACCCTGCTGTGGGAACTGCTTCAGCCAATAGCCTTTAAGATACTGGCCCACTCTGGGCCTGGCCATATGTACTATAGAAACAGATGTAGGAACATGGGCAGCCCCTTGGCTGCTGGTTTCAGTCCCTGTTCCCTGCTCATGCAGAGGACTGCTGATCTGTGAGTCTATCCCAAAATAAAGAGACCTTTATTATACCCTATTCTGAACTAGTATGGGACTACTTTATTTTAATTGACTACACCTGACACCCAATGTGGATCCCTAGTTCATGCCTACCTGGACTGGCCTAGAAGACCGCAACCCAAAAGGTCTCCCACCCCTGCCTGCCTGGTTTGATTTCACCTAAATAGTGGGGTTTTTGGTGTTTGGTTGGTTGGTTTTTGCCAAAATCCCTCCGCAGCTGAGCTACCCCTTTGGTGGGCCCACTGCGCAACAACTTGTCTCAAGCAAAACAAGCTGAGGAGAGAAGGAAAAGGAGACGAAAGAATAAAAATACCCCTGCATGGCCAGCTCTTTCTGTGGCTGAGGAGATCCTTCTTAAAAACAATGCGTGAATTGTGTGCTACTCTTCCTAATTTATCTAGATTTGTTTCCTATCTCTATAGCAATCCCTACCTCATTTGATTGCTGGAAAAACAAATGTGGAAGCCCAATGTTAAAGAATGTCAAATCATTTAAGAAAATATTTGAGACTCAGATTAATTGTCTTCTTTAGATGTGGTTATAGGCAATCACTGTTTTGTCATTATTCACATTATTTACAAAGTCTTAACAACATTTGGAAGATTTAGAAACTGAAAGGCAAGTCATATATGTGTACTTAATATAACCCAATAAACAAGGTAATTTTTAAAAGTGGGTTTATTAGAGTTTGTAATTCCAAATACACAGGAGTCCATGATGGCAGAGCAGAAGCAGTAGGCGTGAGGGACAGAACTCAAGCAGGAAACAGAGAAAGCTCATTGGGATGATGAATGTCTTTAAAACCTCAAATCCTGACCCAGTGATGAAGACCTTCTAGACCTCCCCAGCCAGTACCACCAACTGGGAACTGAGAATCCAAATGCAAGAGTGGGTGGAAGAAATTATCATTCAAACCACTAAAGGGTGTAATACTAACACACACACACACACACACACACACACATTATAAAGCTACATTAAATGAGGTTATGGTACTGACACCAAGAGTGATGAACTATCTATAATGAAAATGTCAGTGTCAATCATGGGAAACCTTCCTCAAGTTCTTGCTTAGAGGATACAATTGTCCCCAAAACAATATGGCCTTCTGTCATTGCATGGATGATTTTTAGATATTAAAAAATACTGGCATTTCTGAAGACACCATGTTCTTTGTAAACAGAAATTATAAAAATTGATCTGGAACTAAAACTGGTAGCCTTCTACATGAGGACTATTTGTCATAATACAAGAAGATGGTATGCAAGCAGCCGAGGGAGAGAAATAAATCAGATGTCCTATGTAGCTATTTAGCTTATAAACCATAATAACTATTGGTTAAGCAAGATATGCTCAACAATCCAATCATGACATTTTTATCTATTGATTAACAAACAGCTCTCTAATTGGACATAAGTCTTATTCAATGAGAGAACAATCATATCTAATAATATAACATAACCAACTCGTTACAGATCTCGAGTTCATAGACCCTAGAAGAGAAACTAGACCTACCATTTTTCTAACATAATTGTATTCTAAAGATTTATCTTTACATTCAATAAAAATTATAGTATCACCTCTGATCAAGCAGACATTTTAGGGCAATACATGGAGACTATCGCAAAGATCCCAAACTGATAAGATTGTAAGGAACGTACCATGATGTGCCTAATACCAACTGAAACATGTTTAATGTGACTTCAAGCTAAACCTATAACTCGGGGAAATCCCAGAAATGGACCACAAAGATTATAAGAGAGAGTGGACCAGAACATCTGCAGCTTCTAGACATGACAGAAGATCTGTAGCCACAAAATTTCAACAATATGATTGCCTAAATAAGCTCAACATAAAGATATTACTAGCTGATATGCTGACAAGGATTAGAAATTTCTACAAGGTCCAACCATTTGGAAAGGTGCAAAAGGAAAGAAAATGGAAAACTATAGGTGGTCAGTGCTTGCTGAGAGAGAAGCAGTATGCTCCAGAAAAGAGATTCTGCATAGATTAAAAACTTCAAGTGGTAAGGAATGGACACAATTTCATAAAATCAAAATTAAATGAACACAATAAGTTGTATATTAACTGAAGAAAGAAGAGGTTATGTATTTTTGAGTGAGAGGGAAGAAACAAGGGGAGTTCAAAGGACAGGAATGATGTAGAAGCAATTCTCATGTATAAAGTTTTCAAAAAATATTTTAAATCAACAACAGAAGAAATAATACAATGCGTTTGACATAGTAGGACTATCCTGAATAAAATTCCTTCAAAATAAATTCAACTATATATACATATATATATATATATATATATAATTTTTTCAATTCCAAAAAAGAAAGGATGTTTCAATGTGTCAAAATAATGGATATAATAAAGTTATGATAATCAGTGTTAATTGTCAGCTTGACAAACTCTAGAATCACCATGTGATGGGCCACTGGCCATGCCTTCTTAGGGTAATTTGCTAATATTAATTGCTGGGAGAAGACCCATTTTCACTATGGGCAAGATTATTTAATGGGCATGGGAATCACATAAGTGTAGAAATCATGCTGATCACAAGTTCACATTTGTTCTTCCTTGTTTCCTATTAGTAGGTTTTTTCCTACTTCAGAATATTTGTTTTTTTTTAAAAAATAATTAAAAATAGAAATTTGAATATTAGTGTTTATAAGGAGTTACTCTTTCCTGATTAAATAAAATATTCAGGTTCAGTCTTTTTTACTTATTTACATTCAGGAAAGAAAACACAAGATACCAAAGGTGAATAACACACACATGCTATGGCACATATCCTTTTGTACACACATACAGGAACATTCACGCATATACACACACATAATTTCACAAAGCACACACACACAGAAATGAACATGATAGTAAATGTGATTTTAAAAAATCAAAAACAAAATACACAGATGATATTAATCATAGATGGTATCCAAGAGCAGGACAGCATAATCCCTAACATCGATCTATAAATATCGGGTCTTATAAGTACAGATAAGAGCAGTCTACTCTCTTCATCAGGGAATCTTCTCTTTGCATAGGGTTACTACAGAAAACCACAACCAACCAAAATACAGAGTTGTGGAGCACAGTCCCACACTAATGGAAAATTAAAAGAATGTAAGGAAATTCCATACGTTTTGGAAAACTAAACTTCAAGAACTGCCCACTAAGTGCTGTGAAAGATGTAGTACATCAGGAAAGCTAATTCATTTACAATGCATTGCAAAATATAAGCCATTTAGGGATATATTTGGTACATCTCTAATAAAACCTATCAATGTAGTCTTCACATTTGATCCAATAGACATGCCTGTTGGAATATACCCAAAGAATTTTAATATCATCTCCACACTAAATCCTCTGTATGAATAATAACAATTAATATCTTGGCTCATAACTCACAAACTTGGAAGTTGTCTAAATAACTATCAATAGGCGAATGGTTTAATGAACTTTGGTTAGTCTAAACAGCAGAATGTTATTCAGTGCCAAACCAAATTGAATGTTCAGGTTTTGAAAAAACAAGCAACTAATACATTCATATTATTAAATGAAAGATTCCAGTACTCAGAGGTGACATTCTGTATATTATAAATAATAGAGAAAAACTGTAGAAATTTTGAAAAGAATTGGGAGAGTGGGAGATATGGGAAAAGAAGAGATAAAACAGCAGAACTTGCAAGATTTTAAAGGCAATGAAAATACATGTCATAATACTTGAATGGTGGATACGATTAAAACACATGACAAAACCATAAAATGTATGACACCAGGAGTGAATTCTAAGACATAAGATAAGGATTTTAGATTACAGTAACTGAATATAGGCTCATTGGTTACAACAATTTTAGAATTTGGTGACAGACAATGAAATGGAAACACATATTGGTGGGCAGGAACATATGGGAACCTTATATTATGAATTTTCATAGTATCTAAAATACTCCAACAAATCTACTTAATCAAAATTTTAAGAAAGATAACAGGCATACGTGCTAGGATGGACATGTAAATGTTGTCCTCTGATTGCCATACATGTTCTATATGACATGAGCATTACATCCAGACACAGGAACATGTACGCATGCACACACACAGAGAGAGAGAGAGAGAGAGAGAGAGATGAAACCTTTAAAATCATTTTTCTGTATGAAAGTTTGAAACATGAAAAACTAAAAGCCAAATAAAAAATATCTATCACCTAAATTTGTCATAGAAGGACAATTAATGTCAAAAATTTAAAATTCTTTTGAATTTTTACTGGAGATTAACAAAGAATTGCAAGGACTGGGTAGAATCTCAACTAAAAACAACTAAAAAGATGGCTGACATTTGTGAGACATGGTCAAGCAGGGAAGACGTAAAGATCAGTTTACCCTGCCCTTTTGGCTTCCTAGAGAAAATTTTACTTTTCACCAGAAAGAAATGACCACTTCAAAGGACTTCCTGGGCTTTGAGGACAGGATATGCCAATCAAAATATTTTCTGCCCATATCAAAGCAAGGAACCCTTTCAACTTTTCATCTTATATTTTGTCTTCCTGAATCCCTAGCTTTAAAACAAATTCATATTAGTTTGAGAATTTCTGGTTGGAGACTCTCAAATTTCCAGAATTTCCAACACAGTATCTGGAACATTCTTTAAAAAGATAGAAAATTATACAAAAGTACAAGTAATGGAAAGATAGGGCCTGAATTTTTTTGTTATTCCACAAACCTTAATTGTCTAATGTCACAAATTAATTATATTAGTATGGATAACTTAGGTTCAAATTGTAAAACATAAACAAGTAGTTGTATTCAAATAGAAGTAAAAACTGAGTTGATTGGTTAACAGGACAAAATCACCTCACAGTGAAAGTAATGTTGCAAATTTTGACTACACTAATTTTAAGTTTTAAATTCTTTATTTTAACTAATAAAAAATTAAATACTTAATACTTAAATGTATACAAATATGACCTCTAATTATAAATTAGTATCGTTATGCAAGCCATTCAACATGAATCTACACAAAAGTGTATCAGACAACATTAATATATTTACAAGTATCTACCCTAAATGAGCACTGACCTTGGAGTTATTTGGTACTTTTTTTAAATTCTGTTGGGTTTTGATATAACGTCTTGGGAAATTACCTTTAAATTTGATAAAAACCCTAAAGTGATGATGATATTTTGAAATGATAATAATATTTTCTTAGTTCATTGAGAAGCTTTCATTTATTTTCTGTAAAATATTTCTAATTATCTCTCAGAATTTAGCCATAAGCTACAATTACCTTTTCATATTATAAAATGAACTGTCAAATCTGCATCATGTGGCTATGAAATATCAAGATTCTCTAATAACTTCAAGAATAAATATTTCCTTTAACAAATTTTAATGAAAAAGGTGGGAGAATAGCAGCAAGCAGTGTGCTACTAAATCCTCACAGTTCTGAAGCAAAGTCATAAATCCGTGTAATCAAAACTGTGAGACACATTGAATGGCAAGGCAACCTTTTAGTAAAAAGAAGAATAACAAATACCAGACAAAATAAACAAACATTAGGTAATACGGTTATAATGAATAAAGCAAACTGCTACTTACAGTGCTAGACAAGAAGGGTAGAAAAGAGGGCAAAATTCCTCTCCTTATGACACATTTCATTGGATTTATGTCTAATGTTAGATTCTATGGTATCTTAGAGTTGTCCCAGTTTACAGGATGTCTTAAGGTTGTGATTATGCAGGTCATCTAGGGTCCATGGGACTCATCAGTCTGTGTGGGCATAGAGGATGTATGATCTGAGCTAAGTCTGAAGGTTGGACATGGTATGCCAGGGTAGGGTCAGAAGTATTTGTCCAGTGGGCTCCATTATCAACTGATTATTGATTATCAACTGAGGTGTGTACTCATTAGTCAACTCTTGGAAATGCTAAGAACCTTAGTGTAAATAAAATTAGGTAAGCGGTATCATGAATATTGTAGTACCATACTGAAATAAATAAACCCCAAATCACCAAATCATACAGCTGAGATGGATTAATATGCAAATATTAAGATTTATTCAATTTTTAAAAAGAAACCAAGATCAATGGAGTCATTTGAAAAAGCAAATTCTGTTTATGAAGTTACATTTTAAAAGGGTACGTGAAATACCTAACAATTAAAAGGCAAATTAAAGTTTAGAATTTGAAACACAAGTTCTGAGGAATGTGAAGAGGAGTAAATACTGAGAAGAAATCAAAGAGAGCTAATGCACATTTGTTTTTGGAGATAGTTAGCTAGGTAGAGCTAGGAAAGGTGACTGAAAGCTACAGTGGAAGTATATGCTTTTTCTTTACTTCATTTTGCTCTGGGAACCGGATTATTGTTCCCAAGACAGAGTTTTAGTGACCTTAGTCATACAGAAAAACTACATATAATTGTGGATTTGAATCAACTCCTTAAATTCATCACAGAATTCAGAGGTCAAGTCCCAAAGGTATTACTGATTTTGTTATTTTAGAATATTTAGTTATAAATTATTTCTGCTAATTGAGACAATATAGAAAAATGAATCATTACTGTTTGGAATCATTTGAGTATACTTATACCTAGAATTTCCTGGTAGACTGTGACAAGACTAAGCTGGGGAGGAGGTCTTCCTGCACATGGCCCAGGTCCTGGGCACTAGAAATTTAATGAATTTTGTCTTCACAGTTGCATGAAGCTTTGCAGCCTTCTTTAGTCAGTTCATGTTCACAGCTTAGCGATGCTTTCAATTCTGGACAGTTAGAATACTTATCTTCATAGTAACACCTGTTTGCTGAAAAAAAGAATAGAGATATTCATTGCTTTGTTATTATTTTCCTCTACCAACAGTGACAAAATAAAACATGAATGTGGAGAAAGGAATTGAGTAAATGGATGAATTTCCATTAAACTGAGGCTTTGTGAGATGTCTTTTAGTAGAGTTGATATATTTCTTCACTCAAAAAAGGCTTAAGAAAACTAACTTGAGTGATTCTTTGAGCAGCTGAGCTACTGAGAGTTGAGAAAGATGGCTCAGCAATTAGGAGTCTTCATTCGTTTTGCAGAGAAACTGGTTTTGATTTTCAGCATCTACATGGTAGCTTACGGCCACCTGTAACTTCAGCTCCATGGAACCAAGTGTCCTCGTCTGTCCTTCATAGTCATGGGGCCCAAATGTAGAATACATAAATATATTCACACATGTACAAACAAATATTTATAAACATGAAATAAAGAGAAATATTTTAAAAAGAAACTCATTATTTAAAATGTCAGTCATTATGCAAGTACTTTTTAAACTTAAATACAGCTAGTATTCAAACCCTATATTCTCAGCAAAGCAAGTTTTATTAATATGTTCTAAAGCCACTGTGTCTAGTAACCTCTTTATGTGAAAATACTGAAACACTGAGCATTAAATCATTCCATAATGTTCTGCTGTCCATGATTGCTCTAGGCATAGCTTCCATCTTTCATAATAGTGAAGGTTATCTTATGAAGACAGATACTTGGAAAAGCAGATAGTGGAGAATTTGTTCTGGGTATTAGACATTCATATTCAAATGCCCTCCAGTGACGACAAACTAAAGAAAACTCATTCAAAATTCACTGCCGTACAATCTTTGTCATGCCTTTGACGTACATCTATAGCTCATGAACCCACATTTAGCTCACCCAGTCTCAGAAAATTGGAAATTCATAACAACTAAATCATTCAAAATAAGAACTTGTTTATCTTTTGTACTTTTGGTATTATTTGTTGAGACAGAGTCTAGAGTGTATCCCAGGCTAAAATCAAGCCCATACCATTGTACCTCTGCTAATTCCACTTCCAGAGAAACACCACTACAGACACATGGCTTGAACTCTTTCCCTCTGTGTGGTGGTTCTATGCAGGTCCTACAGCCAGCAGGAAAACCAAACCAAAACAAAACAAGGGATGCATGGAAAAGATGAGAATGAACGGCAGCCCAATTTTATTGTAACAGCTGCTGGGCTAAGTCTCCTAGAGTCTTGCCCAGATCTTTTTACTTTAGCCATATTTAAGCACAGCAAAATTTTGGGGAAAAATGTTTTCTGATAACAATTAACTCACTCCACTCCCAAGTACACAACAATTTAAGACGTGTTTACACTGAGATTCTCTACAAAGTACTTCTGGCTTCTTTCATAAGAATGGGTACTGTTGACTCAGAGATAGATTTAGGGTCTAGGGAAATGACTGAAGTAAACATAATGCCTTGTGGGTGTCAGAATTGGCCTGGCCCTAGATAGCATACAAGTCAATTAGGGTGTTGTAAAATAAAGGTGACATCACTTATAAGGATGCAATTTATGGTCTAAGATCAATGCTCAAGATTTACAGATAGGGGTCTAGGGTAAGGAGAACACAAATTCTGGATGATACAGCACAGCCTCTCTCATCTGGGAGCAAAGAATCACCAGGATGTAAGACAACATCATTCCTGACATTACAGAAAGAGTAGTTATGCACCTCATTCCATTGAAGAGATGAACTATATGTCTAACTTTCCTGCCTTCTCGAGTGCTTATCTGTATGCACAAGACTTTTTTGCCCTCTACACCTATCCACATATATACATACACACACACATATGTGTGTGTAGATATATATATGTATATGCATGTATGTATGTATATATTCATCAGTACTGAACAAGCATTTAACAACAATGTATTATTATTCCTCTCTATATAACCCATTTTTGTAACGTTTGCACTAATAACACAAAAACAACTAGCTCTGAATCTATACTTCCTCGTTGGATCTTTCATCATGTTTTTCCTAGAGGCTTTTTGGAGGATGTGATTTCTATTACACATGGGAGATGGCAGCAGAAAGATCAGGAGATTGAGGTCAAACCAGATTACACGGTAATTTCTAGGTGAAATTTGCTAGTGTAGTTAGACCCTGTTTCAAAACAAACATTAGCTTAAACCATGAATACATAAATTTTAAAAACTACTAAAAAGAAAATAAACTTTTTCTTTCTATTTCTGTTAAAGTCTTTCGATTGGTTGTTTGTTACTGATAGGATAGACCCCATTAAAAGTACAGTCAGCAGAGCTGAGTATATTTGCTCTTTCTTTTTTAGTTTATAATCTTAATATCATTAGTACTTTGAACTTTATCCATACAAATACACAATAAAGAATTCTAAAATTCATTGGAGAATGCAGAAAATCCCAGCGAATTGCCACTAGCATCTACCATAATAATTTTGATATTATATTCCATTTTCATAAACACCTTATGTAGCCCAGGTTAACCAAGAATTTGATCTATATTCCAACCTTGGTTGGAACTCCTGATTTTTCTTCTGCTCTCCAAAATGTTGGGATTACATTTATTCTTTGAATTTATATCCCTAATATACTAAAAATGAAATACCATGACATTCATTTTGCCCCCTTCTTGTGATTAAATGATAAAGTTTTTAATGAACTTACATTATGTACAGATTTTATTTAGAATCTAAAAGTGCACAGAAAATTGCAAAAATAAACCTAACTGGTGATTAAGTAGAAGGACTCACAGGACAACTTAGGGCCAGTGAGATAGGTCAAAATAAAGGTACTTGCCACTAAACTATTTGAGGTCAGTCTCCTACACCCATATCATTGAGGGGGAGAAGCAATTTACATAATCGGTCCTTTGACTCAAGACACAATCACACACAGATGCCATGGCATACATGCATTTTCCTATACATATACAGAGAGACATAAGTACACATTCACAAATAAATAAAAATGTAACACAACATTGAAATGATGCTCTGGAGGACCTTAGGAATTTTTTGTGTTAAGTTTCTTGGTGGGCAAAGAATTGTAGTATCTGTCTTCCTTCTCTGGCCTGACCTGTGTTCTATTACCTCAACTACTTAGATTTGTATTGCTTTCTCTTCTTAAAATGCCAAACTTAATATCTTATTGACTAGGGGATAAGAAAATTCGCTTTAAATTTTATTGAACTACATCCACAGAAATATTTCTCTAGACTCCAATAACAATAATACCAATATTGATACAAGTATGCACTGTATCTTCACAGTTTATGTTTCTTTATACTACATAAAGTATCATGTTTTTTAATGACAAAAGTACACACACCGTAAACAAAGGAAAATTCGTAATTCAAATAAATGATGTTAAGTACATTTTTGCCTCTTGAACATAAGGCCATGCTATGAAATCTTAAAAAAGATTGTCATTTTATGTTGTTATATTTGTATATTAATAACACTTACTGCACAGTCCATTGTCACAGTCATTAGGACAACTGGCACATGGTTTTCCTTCTGTGTAAGGGGTGTATAGCCTGTTCTGTAAATTACCGCTGAAATTGAAAAGCAAAATATAAAATATTTTTAATTTTTCTCTGTATACTCTAATGTTTGCATATATCACACACATATACATATATATATATACACATAAACATATATATATGATTGCTATTAAAAGCGTTAGCTACACCATATAAAAATCTAATGTCTAAGAGTATTCAGATATAGATGTGAAATAAGGAGATAATGAATGCCTTTTCTCGTCAACCATGTTCTATTAACCTGAGCAATTGAAATACGATAAATAAGAATCTAAAGGTTTAGAAATATTTTAATGTAGAAACATTCTCTTCATTTCCTCATGAACCTGGAAAATTCCTAAGACAGTGGAGAACAGGATGCTGCTTAGGTATAAAAGATGCTTTCTATAGAGACAGTTAGAAAAATGCTATGATTCCTGTCTGATTCCTACAGTATGGGAGAGGTCTCCATGATGATGTGGTGAGGTTCAAGAATTTAAGCATAGGAAAGTTTGGGGTTTTCTGAAGGTAGCATGTGGGTATGAGACTTTTATGTTTATAAAAACTGAGAATGTTAATTAGAAAAACACTTTACACAAACCATCTTAACAGTGCAGTATTCTGATAGTGATCAGCCTGTGCCTCGGGAGGATCATCACTTCACTGACTGGCATATGAAAATAGAGAAGTCAGAGTCTCCATTGTGCTAAGCGTGGCAGGCGTGTGCACGCATTCTCCAAAGACTTTCAACAGAACCTCTCTTCTATATAATGCTCTACGTGTTTGAGCAATCTTAAAAATGAAAAGTCATAAAGTATTGTACATGTTCTGCCACGTGCTTCTCGTCATTATTCATCTGATTCTTCTAGGGGCCAGACTCCAGGTGCCTCTCATTAGACCAGACAGCTAGTAGAGTGCTATGGCTTTTTTCTTTGTATTTTCTGTAATGCCAAAAGAAACATTCTTGAAAATTCTTTGACAACTTTCCTTTTCAACTGAGATGCCACACCTTCTGTGTCACCCACAGACAGAGTAGAATCTCTTAAAAGGCTTGATTTGAAAAGACCCTCTGACTCATGTTATGTAAGTTTCTTGTATTGAGAAGATACAAATAGACACAGAGAGATGTCTCAGCAGTTAAGAAAACATCTTTCTCTTTTAGAAGACTTGTGTTTGGTTCTCAGCACCCACTTCAGGTGATGTACAACTGTCTGTAATGCAGTCCCAGGTGATTTGATGCCTCTGGTCTCCATAAGCATCTGCACCTATGGGCACATACCACACAAGGACAAAGATACATGCAGATATAATTTTTTAAAAAAGTGGTTTTTCGAGACATGGTTTCTCTGTAGCTTTGGAGCCTTTCCTGGAACTAGCTCTTGTAGACCAGGCTGGCCTCAAACTCACAGAGATCCACCTGTTTCTGCCTCCCGAGGGCTGGGGTTAAAAGTGTGAGCTACCACTGCCCAGCTATTTAAAAAAAATTAGGTCAACATACATATTATGAACATATATTCATTTTTTCATGGGAATTTTTTAAAGAGCTCAAACATCCATCACAGAAGGTAAGTGAATTTCTGTCTTCAAAATTAAGTTCTACTGAACATGATTTTCAGAATTTTTAGTACATTTTGAGGAGAAAATAATTAAGAGTTTAGCTTTCTTAACCATTGGAAATATATTAAAGACTTCTCAAAGAGCCTTTGAAGTCTAAGATTTAATAAATTCTTACAGGTATAAGGTGGCAGGGGCTGGAAAGAAGGTTCATTGGTTAAGAATTTTTGCTGTTCCTTTAGAGGATCCAAGTTTGATCCCCAATAACCATATCAAGTAGGTCATAATCACTTTAACTTCAGGTCTATGGGATTCAATGCACTTTTCTGGTCTTTGTGGGGTATTGTGCATATGCATAAACAAAGCAACAAAAATTAAGATTAGAAAAATAACAACTAGGCTAGGCATTATTATGATTTTGCAAAAAGATAACACTCTTGGTAATTTATTTCCCTTGGCAGTTTACATAGCACCATCTAATACTATGAAAGCTAGTCTGCAGGAAGGAAACTTCCAGATGTCAAATTGAAGTGGATACTTACAGAGGACAATAGTGACAAACGTAGTGATATCTCACTGGGTGGATAGGGCACTCAGCAACTCCACATCCAACTTGGTGAGAAGAATTCCAAACTAGCTATATACTCAGAGATGAGGATAAGGCACGTGCCATAGAGGAAAATAATGTAGAAAAACAAATAGAAAATATAAATTTAAAGCACTGATGCTCTACTTTGTTTCTAGAATCCTTATGAGCATATTTAAATTATTGAATCAATCTACAGATGTTAAAACAGCCTCAAAAGGCTGATGCTGGTCAGCTCGTCTGGCAACATTAGATGGAGTCACCCAGTGGAATTTATGGAGGCTGACAGTAGCTTCAGCTCCTTCTCAGAGAAGCTGTTCTTTACTATCTTTGACAGTTTCCAACATGATGAGGATGCAGATGTCTGGGCTGAGGCCAGGAAGCTTCATGGCACAATGAAAAGAATAAAAGAATCTACAGACACCAGGAGGACCTTGGTATGATGTGGAATTTCTCTGACACTGCTTTCAACCATTCAGGTTTA
>NW_026068049.1:4489953-4491586 GCF_014885135.2 Alexandromys fortis | reverse complement strand
GCCAAAGTCTGTATAAGCGCCTTAGAACACAGGGCATTACCTTTGGGGGGGGGGCTGGAGTCAAGAAATGAGGTTAAAAAAACCAAGTATATTCCCTTACAAAGGTTAGATAAGCCATTGAAAGATGGCAGCTCCAATAGCCAATGACTGTCAAGGTCAATGTATAACCAACCACACAAGATCTTCCCCAAGGATATGTGGCTGGTGTGCGCTCTCCCTATACACCCTGAAACTGGGAGACTGATAGGAAGATAGAAAGTTCAAAGTCAGACAGAGCTACATAGTGAGACCCTCTCTCAAAAAGAAAATAAAAATTCTCTACACCGAAATTATGCCTTGAAATCAGCCAAGTCATTAAATTTTTTCCCTTGCCCAGCACTAATAGAAAGTCCCTTTTCTTACCTGAGTATAATGTCTAACTACTGCACCCGTTGTTGTTGGCCCTGAACCAAACATAAAATCTTTGGATTCATCATACCAGATTTGGATGGCCTGAGACCATGATGCTGGGTAAGATGCCATGAAGATATTTTCACCACATCTTAAGTCTATGGGAAAAAAAATAGGCCACTCATGAAGACAGCAATAGAGAAAAAAGGGGAGCACACGCACACACATGAATGGAATCCCTGCTCTTTAAAGACATTGTTTGCAGTTCCTTTTGAATAACATAACAAGCATGAATCAGACCTAGTGAACCTTTGGCTGAACAGTAGCCAGAGGTATCAACATGTTTGTGCTGAACACCATAAGTACTAATTAGAAAAGTCTTTTCCTCAGTAGCTTCTCTCTTTGATCTCATTTATTCACACCTTAAATTCTCCATACGTGTGTGTGTATCCACACACAAGTGTGTGCATGCACACGCGAGTGAGCCTCATGTAAATTAAATGTAAATTTGCATTCATAGAGAAGACAACAACTATCTTATTCCATTTCTCTCCTATACTAGCTAGAGATTTTTATATAAACATATTACATATTTAGGATTATATTTCAGTGTGAGCATTTTTTGCAGTCTCTCTTTCAAAATATAAATACAAAGCAAACAAAAACAGAAGGGACTATATTTTTACAGTTTATAGGTCATGTCTTAACTAGAAAATTAAAATTTCTGGGCCATATTTTCTTCAGAGAATGAGAGAAAATATTTTAGTGTTTTTTCCAAGCTCTGTAAATAAACATTTACTTTAAACAGTAACTGAATATTGTGGTCTTTTAAATAAAATTTTAATCATTGTGTTATTAAATTAAGAATATCTAAGAGGTTCTATGGTGATATGCAAGATATTCGTCAGTATGGCTATAGGATAGGGTCATTTCAGGTTCTCTGTCCTTAGCTGCCCCAGGAACTAACTGAGGACATCGCCCTGGGCACCTGGGAGCCCCTCTAGCATTAAGTCTCTTGCCAACCCTAAGATGGCTCCCTTAATTAAGATGTGTGCTTCCCTGCTCCCCTATCCAACCTTCCTTTATCCCAATCATCCCGTTTCCCAAGTTCCCCCCAACCTCCCCTTCTCACTTTTATCTCCCCATGTCCCCTTACCCCCCTCCCACCCTACCCCCAAGATCCCATTTTTTGCCCGGAAATCTTGTCTACTTCCCATAATCAGGAGGATAGCTATATGTTTTT
>NW_026068049.1:4471591-4483155 GCF_014885135.2 Alexandromys fortis | reverse complement strand
GAGGAGAGGGAGGAGGGGGAGGGAAAAGGGAGACGGGGAGGGAAATGGGAGGCGGGGAGGAGGCAGAATTTTTTTTCAATAAAAAATTATATTAAAAAAAAGAGAAAGATTGATGTAACTTAAAACCATATGGGTAGATTTTCAACCTAATTATTCTGTAAAATGCTAATTCAATAACAAAATTCATCTGTTTTTAAAAACTTAAAAAAAAATATATCTAAGAGGTAAAACCTTGAAAAGAGTTGATTAATTCACTAGGTTCAATTTGAACAAAAAGGTGATCATTTTTAATGTTTCAATTTTATCTCATTACCCATTTATTTATTTTGTCATCATTTTACATTCCCTATGTGAAGATTATGTTTCATAGTTTATTTTTAATTTAACATAATATATATTTCAGGTACTCAGTGTACAGATAAGATATGGGGTTAAAATATGGAAATTATGATTTCAGAGGCCAGGAAAAATGACTTAGCATGTAAGAGCATACCTTACTATTTCAGAAGACTTGAACCCAACCCCTATCATCCACACTGGATAACTTACAACCGCCTGTGACAGCAACACTATAACCACCTGTGACCTGTGAGCATCAGAGGATCTGACACCTGCTTCTGGCCTCTAGAAGCACTTTTACATATATGCACATGTGTATAAATACACAGAGACACACTTGCACATAATTTAAAAAAGAGTGAAATAAAAGATTCCACTTTTAAATTTTTTTATAAGATCTTAATTAGTAATTATTTTCATCCGGACTTCGGTTGGAGTCTTCAAAACAGAGAAAGCAATGATCCTGACCTTGATTCACTTGTGATCGGGTCACAAGGAGCAAAGGTGGCATCATGAAAGACAGTTTGTGCAAAATATAAAGCATCCAACAAGCACAGAATGGAGCCTTTCAGAGACTCTTAACTTTTTTAAAAGGTGGAGATACTTAACTTTTTTGAAAGGCACTGTCAGAATACTCATTTATTTACAAAGGTATTTTTAGCATGATATCATAAAATGGACTTTCCTGTGTTTATTTTCTTTTTATTCATAAGTGATTTTGAGTATACATACTTTTGATTGTCCTAGATTCTTGAGAACTATAGTCATAAGGGCACTGGTTTGCCCAGGCCTGTGCATTTGCTTGGGCCTCACTGTTCCACTCCTAAAGAGGAAAAGGAAAGAAAAAAGCCATGTGAAAACTCAGACCTCAAAGTCACATGATCTTTGCAGACCGGCTGATATGAGTGCTTTTATCATTGCAAAAAGGTAGGCACCTTCTGACTGTCATCATAATCAATATATAATGTAGGATATATCTGAATTTTTATGGTAGCATATATATTACCAACTCTCATTACAACATTTATCAATAAGTTTATTTTTGCATATTTTCCTCCCCCATCTTCCTGATCCTGCTTATCCTCTCATTCACGCCCTCCCACCCCTAACCTTCCATGATGTCACACGTGTTCTCTTTAGTTCTTTCTGTATCTTCTATAGTCCATTTCTACCCTCTCTTGATCTTAGTAGTTTCATAATCTATGTCCAAAGTTACTTCCACTTTTATGTGACCCTTTCTGTACCAAATAAATACAAATAGTCTATCTTCCTAAGGTCATCAAAAATACTAAAATATTTAATGGTCTGCTGACTTGCTGAAATCACAATAGGATCCCTTAAAGACTTTGAGTGCTTACTGTTCTACGAGTAGCACTAACTATGTGGTGCCTCATACATCCTAGTTTCATTCTTTTCCCTCATTGAATGAATTGAAGAGACACGTGGACTTTGGTTCTTAATCTAGAAAAGTAGACTATTTAGATCAAACATCATTGAACCTTAAAGGAGAGATGTTCTGTCTCAATATTAAGAGAGAGAAGAACATCTACCAAAATAACATAGTGGATTTTCACTACAGATCAAAGTCAAAAGGTTTGATTTTTAACTCTGTCACTATAATTGTTGTAGCTCCATAATATCAATGAGTTAGTGTGATGAAAGAAACTTAGTAAATTCTACTCTGATCATAGCACAGCTAAAGATACAAACTAAGTCCAATCTCCACGTGCATGCCCACACACAGGTAAACATACTCATAAGTAAAGCAATAAATACTTTTGTTTTGTTAAAAAGAGATGCTAGAATAGAGGCAGACCCTCTTGAATTGCACAGAGAAGCTAAGTGCTATCTGAAGGCTCCAAACATAACTCCCCAAATGTAGTGCCCTGTTGTGAGCCCTCACCATCTCCAGTAAGTCACTACCAGGTGGATTAACCGAACCTCTCAGTTCATTGTGTTTGTTTACAATCTCTTCTTGGGTTGACTCTCTGGTGGTTGACAAATCCTCAAGAACTTGATTCTAAAGAGAAATATAAATAAAGTCATGTTATTGTCTGTTTCACCAAAAGGTGAATAAGTTGGTTGAGGTAAATGAAGGTCTTTATTAAAGGACTCAGAAAAATGTTAGGGGTTAAACCTTGATAATTAATGTTAAGAAAATCTATGATATTTTCATAAGAAATACTATAAACAGAAATTTTGACGCTATAAATGAATTCATGACATATCGAAGCAAAAACTTTTCTGAGGATAGCTATAAATGTCAATTTTGACTTAAGAGAGAACTGTAATGATAGCCAAACACAGTAGAGAAACTTAACTCATTCAGACTCAATTATATTGTAGCACGGAAGTGTTAAGGAAGAAGACACATAATAGATCTTAGTAAGCAATAGCCATCTGACTAGGAGTTTGGAAGTTTATGAGATAATGTGTAGGCCCAGACCTAGTATATGTGTGCATTCAACATTTTATTACAATATGAGAATTTTATATGTGACAGGTTTTTGTGCTCACTCTCAAGACAGGTTTATCTAATATCCATGTCAATTTGGAAACAATGAGTTCCTGAAAACAGTTGAGTATTTCTGACTTCACATTTCAGTGAACAGAAATAAGCCAGTTAAGTTAATTCATATGCTGATATTTAAATTTACATTTTTGTATCTGTGAGGGACAGGAGGATGTAGTGATATTATGTGAGTTAACAGAGAAGAGAGAGGTAAGAGCCATTTTCTGGTAGAAACATACTCCAAAATGTACTGTTATATAGAGAAGAGCAAGATGTTACAGCGTAATTATTGATGGACAGACCCTCACATATATTTTACCTTCCTGCTGGGAGAAGTTGTTTCTCTTCCTACATTACTTACTCCCACAAAACTCTGCAGACATTGCACTACGGATCTAGCCACACTGTATTGCCAGTGTCTGCTACATATCCATCTCTCCCCAATATTTTATTTTCTAAAGACACTGTTGAGAGTCTTGTGCCAAGAGATCTCTCACAGCCACTGCTCTGGAAGGCAGAAAGGATGTTCATGTTAAAGTTGTTGCTTGAAAATTCTCATGTTTTATGTTAATGAAAAGTAAGAATGTCCCCAGATGTTTATTGATTAAGGGAATGGCATCATTTTCTAATACATGTATTTGAATTAAGCATACATATTTTTGTTCGAGTTTATGCAGATGACTGCAATGAAAGTGAAGGTCTGAAGAGAATACTAGATTCCCTGGAATTGAAGTTAAGGTGTGTATAAGTAACTTCAGGTGGTCCTCTGCAACAGTAGTAAATCCCCTCCCCCCAAATATTCCCTTTTAACCCGAAAACATACTTAAAATTGTTTCGTTTCTAAAGACAAAATATATAGCTTCTGGAAAAAACATTATTATTTTTTGCTTGTCATCCGAACTTCTATTGAAGATAAAAATTCCACCAGACAATAAGTGTGTTTATATTTTTTTTAACAGGCAGTGGTACAGATTAAAAATAAAAACATACTAGAAACACTGAAATGTGAGAATAAATTGGTAGAGGGTTTATATTGGATAGGTGATAGGACCTAATAATTACAACACCAAAGAGCAAAACCAAGAGGAACCTGGAGAGGAATCAGTTCTTCATGTCAGCTCTCAAAGAAGCCTTCATTCATAAAAGAGAACTCTGAATATCTTTGCTATTTGGATCTTGACAATTTATAAAGAAGTGCCAGTAGACCAAAGAGAGAGGGAGAGGGAAGGGAAGGACAATAGATGATTCAAAAGTGCCATAAAATGCTAATATTTTTAAGAAACTGGGAATGCCAACAACTTGAAAGAACGCCTAGATAACAAGTGGTTTCAAGATTACTAATTTGATTATTGTAACAAAAGACATATAACTTATATTCAAAAACAGGTTTAACCAGTTACGGGCACTCCCTACTACTGAGGAATTCTAATTGTCTCCAGTGCAGAGGCCTAAGAAGTGTATGAAGGCTACAGCAATGCCCAATCCTTCTATTTTAATAGCTTTCTAACCAAAATGAGAGTAACTTTGCTGGCACTACACACTCGATCATAAAAGAAGATGACTGAACCTCATCTGGGATTACCTAAAAATAAGAACAGATTATAAATAATTACTATTTGCCTCATGTACATACTTATGGTTTGCATAGTAGACGTACTTTACATGTCCGGTGTGTTAAGTGTGTGTGTGTGTATGTGTGTGTGTGTGTTTGCGCGCGCACACATGGACATTGCAATGATCAAACCCAGGGACTTGTTCATTCTAGAAGAGTGTTAGTAACTATCATCACCATCTCAATTCTAGCGAACTTTTAAAATTGTAAATATAGTTATAATTTTCTCAAACAGTATCTATGAAAGTTCCATACAGAAATGAATAAAGTGAAGCCATGCTAATTTGAATATAATATCAGTTGTCTATGAGGACCACAATGAAATGGAATAAAGAAAATAATAAGAGCTCTTGTGACAGAAAATTTAAGAAATCAATCCACAGACATGAAAATTCCAATACAAATATAATCCAAATACCATGAGTAATTTTAATTTTTGAACACATTAAAAAGAAAAAAGTATTTTAAATTAATATCAATATTTCTACTTAAAAAGCTATAACAAAAATACAATTTAAGTGACATTGAATCAAAATGTATTGTATTTGCATCCAACCCTATATTTGATATCTCCTTTGTGTGATAAATGTATGCCTGTTTCATCCATGTGTACCGTGAACTTACCCTCTATTTAATATTAACTTGTGCTTAGGGCTACAAGGTGATTCGACATAGTTTTAAAAATAGTGTCAACCGCTCTAAACTGTCAATGAGTACTCTGAGACTTACTCCACACTCTGGCCTTTTATAATTTTGAAGAGTGGTCTGATAGCTTCCTGGCCTTCATAGTTGCCTAAACTGTTCTGAGAGGATATTAAACCTTACCCATACCTCATAGTTATCTTGAAGAAGGGATAGGGGCAGCATAGCAGCCAGGAACAACAACAATGAGAATAATGTCATGTCTAGAAAACAAAGAAGAGAAAAAGACTGACATTACTATGTTTAGTACATGGGGTTCTGAGTGATACAGAATATATGGACGAAGTAATGGGCCCCATACCCCAGATTTTCTACCACTATAGCAAGGAGGACATACTATTTATATCATCCAAATGATAATAAAATCAGCTCAAGAGGCCTGCTGCCCCCCCCCGATGCAATAAGGAACAAATCAAAGAGCCTAAGTGATACCCCCGCCACAAGCAGGCACCTATGATCGCTCTGAGTAATTAGCTTCTCCTCCCTCTGTCACACTTAATTCACGTAGGTCCTCTCATGGGATTCTAGGAATTTAGGAATTTTTTCAAGAGTAGCAAAAGCTCCCATCTATCACCATGACAGGGCACTACTACGACATGATTAACCCTTGTTGGATATTTTAAGATATGCCTCCTCCATTATATGGTGTTTGTTTGTTATTCATTCATTCAGACTTTTTTTTGTTGTTGTTGTCTTTTTGAGAAAAGATGTCACTATCTGGACTAGTGTAGCTTCAAACTAACAAGTTTGCCTGAGAGACTCAAGTGCTGAGACATGTCTTACATTACCAAACACAACTCTATTGTTTTGGCTAAGTCAATGGCCTTAGTGTCTTAATACATTTTACATTTGTTATCAAAGTCTGATCAATAATGCCAAGACTGAACCTGGAAAGCTAAACTCTCATTATCATATTTTATATATTATGGTAAATGAATGATAAATTAATGCCATGTTAAAAATAGGAAAAACAATTTAAATAATTTAGAATATATTATCTTATTTAAGGTATTAAATAGCACACACACACACAAACCTATGAACACCGATTTTCAACAAAGGAACTAAAAGTATACAATGGAAGAAAGAAAGCATCTTCAACAAATGATGCTGGCATATCTGGATATCAACCTGTAGAAGAATGAAAATAAATCCATATCTATCACCATGCACAAAACTCAAGTCCAAATGGATTAAAGACCTCAATATTAATCTGAACACATTGAACCTGATAAGAAATTAAGAAGTACTCTACAACATGTGGGCACAGGAGACCACTTCCTACGTATAACCCTAGTAGCACAGACAATAAGGGCAACATTGAATAAATGGGACCTCCTAAAACTGAGAAGCTTCTGTAATGCAAAGGACACTGTCATTAAGACAAAAAGGCAACCAACTGACTGGGAAAAGATCTTCACCAACCCTGCAACCAACAAAGGTCTGATCTCCAAAATATATAAAGAACTCAAGAAACTAGACTTTAAAATGCTAAATAACCCAATTAAAAAAGTGGGGCACTGAACTGAACAGAGAATTCTCAACAGAAGAAGTTCAAATGGCCAAAAGATACTTAAGGTCATGCTCAACCTCCTTAGTGATCAGGGAAACGCAAATCAAAACAACTTTGAGATACCATCTTACACCTGTCAGAATGACTAGAATCAAAAGCATCAATGATAGTCTTTGCTGGAGAGCATGTGGAGTAAGAGGAACACTCTTCCATTGCTGGTGGGAATGCAAACTTGTGCAACCACTTAGGAAGTCAGTGTGGTGGTTTCTCAGGAAATTTGGGATCAACCTACCCCAGGTCCCAGCAATACCACTCTTGGGAATATACCCAAGAGATGATCGATCATACTACAAAAGCATTTGTTCAACTATGTTCATACCAGCATTATTTGTAATAGCTAGAACCTGGAAACAACCTAGATGCCCATCAATGGAAGAATGGGTAAAGAAAGTGTGGAATATATACACATTAGAGTACTACTCAGCAGTTAAAAATAATGATATCTTGAATTTTGCATGCAAATGGATAGAAATAGAAAACACTATACTGAGTGAGGTAACCCAGACCCAAAAAAGATGAATATGGTATGTACTCACTCATAAGTGGATTCTAGCCATAAATAAAGGACATTGGGCCTATAAAATGAGATCCTAGAGAAGCTAAATAAGAAGGTGAACCCAATGAAAAACATATAGTTATCCTCCTGATATTGGAAGGAGATAAGATTGCCAGGCAAAAATGGGAAACTTGGGGGGTGGAGATGGGGTAGGGGTAAGAGGAAATGGGGAGAAAAAAGTGAGAAGGGGTGGATGGGGAGAGCTTGGGGGAATGGGACTGTTGGGATGGTGGCAAGGTGGATATAAGAGTAGGTAATTATATATCTTAATTAAGGGAGCCATTTTAGGGTCGGTGAGAGACTTGACTCTAGAGGTGTTCCCAGGTGTCCATGGAGATGTCCCCAGCTAGATTCTTGGGCAGCTGACAAGAGGGAGCCTGAAATGGTCCTATCCTATAGCCATACTGATGAATATCTTGCATATCACCATAGAAATTTTATCTGGCGATGGATAAAGCTAGAGACAGAGACCCACACTGGAACACTGGACTGAACTCCTAAGGTCCAAATGAGGAGCAGAAGGAGGGAAAACATGAGCAAGGAACTTAGGACTGCGAGGGGTGCGCCCACCCACTGAGACTGTGGGGCTGATCTAATGGGAGCTCACCAAGGCCAGCTAAACTGGGACTGATGGAGCATATGATCCAACCGGACTCCATGAATGTTGCTGACAATGAGTGCTGACTGAGAAGCCAAGGACAATGACACTGGGTTTTGATCCTACTGCATGTAATGACTTTGTGGGAGCCTAGTCTGTTTGGATGCTCACCTTCCTAGTCCTGGCCTGTGGGAAGAGGACCTTGGACTTCCCACAGGGCAAGGAACCCTGACTGCTCTTTGGACTGGAGAGGGAGGGGAAGGGGGATGGGGGGAATGGAAGCAAATGGGAGGAGGGGAGGAGTTGGAAATTTTTAATTAAATAATAAAAATAAATACATAAATACATAAATAAAATAAACCATCTCACCTCGAGGGATTGCCACAGTACAC
The DNA here is from genome assembly GCF_014885135.2 of Alexandromys fortis. Lineage (NCBI taxonomy): Eukaryota > Metazoa > Chordata > Mammalia > Rodentia > Cricetidae > Alexandromys > Alexandromys fortis. Next base: position 4,474,871 of record NW_026068049.1, on the reverse strand, counting down.
TCTATAATCAATAGATCTCAGGATTGAAACTTGTCATTTCCTTGACTGCTTTTGATACAACATCAGCAGTTTTGCCAGATTGGAAGGCACTGGAAGTTTAGATGTCAACTGGCTAAGTACATCGTTTAAGCATGTGGGGAAAAGCAACATAAATGCAAATGCATTTGGGGAATACAGTCTTCTCCAGTGTCATATAATTCCACTTTTATTGACATTAAGTAGTATCATAATATCTTAATGTTCTCCAGAAACATTTCTTGCCTGCACCAAACACAAATATCTATGAGGGAAACTGCTTTGTCATATAAGATATACACATATTTTGTACATGTAAAAAATCTACAAGCTACTTGAGTCTATTTACCTATGATCATAAAAATGAAATGTTTTATTTTTTTGCTTGTCTTGAATGTATTTATGAACCAGGTATATATTCTTCTGATGATCACCAATCACACATTTATTTCAAGTTCAGTGCTATAAGGTTGATTTTGCCAATGTAAATTTATGAGGAAGGCTACCTTCTCATCTAAGATCTAATATTTGCATCAGTACACAGAAAATTCACTGCACTCATAAATCATAGTTCGAGTAAAGATACCTCTAACACAACTACCTTGAAATGCCATAGGCACTATTTATGATTGTAGAATAAAAAATTTCATTCCCACATCTTTGTTAAAAATCTATTTCAGGAGCTGGGCGGTGGTGGCACACGCCTTTAATCCCAGCACTGGGAGGCAGAGGAAGGCAAATCTTTGGTAGTTTGAGGTCTACAAGAGCTAGTTCCGGGATGGGCACCAAAGCTACTGAGAAACTCTTTCTAGAAAAAAACAAGAACAAAAAAAAAATCTATTCCAGGATAACAAATAAGGTACTTAAATCATGTATACTTAGCTTTACAAGATTAAATAAAAACAATTGTTCTTAATAAAATTATCAGTATGGTCCAACAACAATCCATATGCAAATTATTAACTATGAAACTTTGCTGGTGATGAGTTATAAGGGCATTGGCATAAAGAGATTCAACTAAAATAAAGAAGTGTTACTTACTGCTGGTATCCGAGCAGAATGAGGTCCTGCTAGAAGAAAAAAACTGATGATAGACAAGAGTGGGAACTGTCTATTTGTACTCTACTTATTTCCTGTTTTGGCACAATGTGGTTGGACAAGGACACCTTGGTTAACAAGGTATGACACAGGATCTGTCATGCTAGATTTTATAGTTGAAATTTTGACATCATACGTTGACTCTGCATATGGTTATTGGAAGCAAATTAATAGAGATTTTACTAGCTCTTTGGTGCTCATCTAGTATCATAATGTATCTATATATTTTCAATAGATGCTTTGAAAGCTCTTAACCAATTCATTTTCATTTTACCACAGCTGTATTTCTCTTAAGGGGGCTGCAGAGGCGACTGAGTGGTTCAGAGTATCTTATGTTCTTACAGAGAATAATGAGTTCTCTTTCTTCCCCCATCTCAGGTGTCCCACTACTGCTTGTGACTCCAGCTAAGAGGACTTGACAGCTTCTGGTCTTCCTGAACATCTCATGATCCCTAAAGAATTCAAGATTCCTTCACAGAAATCCAAAGCATTCATAACTAATTGCTGGGTAGTATTGCTTTAAAAAACAATTGTGTCTTTTTCCTTTGCAAATTTAACGTGATAGTGCCTTTCACAGTATATGGGCGAAGAACCCCAGAGCCCTCTGATATTTTTAAGGTCCCTAGTGTTAGCTTTATTTTCTGATTAAATGAAGTTGAACACAACATTGAGCAATATATCAATTTGGTATCATGTGAGTGTGTAGATTCGCACAATGTTTTATTGTTTTTAAGAATGTTCCCACATAATAAAAATGAAGCAGGACAGACTAATGATAGAAAATTTCTTAAGCAATGATATTAAGAATTTTTTTTGATAAACAAGTGAGAATAAATTAACCACAAGTAGTACATATATAGCTCTGAGATGCAGCTTTGGGGTTCTTTGTCAATATACTTTTCCCTCATTTCTCACAATTTTGTTACCCTTTATTTAGTAACATATATTATAGCAAATGTTTATTCTTCATGACTCATGTTTCCTAATTGTATACCCCAGAGAATCTACAGTTTGCTTTTTGGTTGGAAAGTTAAATTGGTAAACTAATTCTTTGACTGTACTGCATTTATTTTCATTAGTATGCTATTAAACTTGTAACTCAGTACATGTGATTTGCTGAGGAAGCATAACTCAGCAAAAAGCTGTATAGAAGGGAATGAATCTAGACAGGGGATGTCCAAAATCTAGAGAGCAATATGTATCTAGGTGAAATCTAGTTTATTTTAACCAAAATAATTAATGTTCTAGACAATCCCTTCAAAATGTACATTCTAGATTTACAAATCTATTGAATAATGTATGATAACTCAATTCATGTATACAATATGAAATGATAAAATCAAGGTATTTAACTATGACTTTATGATTTCATGTTTTCATCTTGTAGATTGCATCTCATAGTTATTTGTAATATGTCTATCAAGTCATCATTGTGACCCCTTTAATCACATAAGACATCAGAAATTATTAATTTTTTGTGTTTTGAGACATGTTCTCTTATTCCTCTCTCTCTTTTACTGTACACAATTGCCTTTGAGAGTTGTAGCTCTAAATTCAAAGTAGGAAGTACTCTACAACATATGGGCAAAGGAGACTGCTACCAAAATATGTCCCCAGCAGCACAGACATTAAGGGCAACATTGAATAAATGGAACCTCCTGAAACTGAGAGACTTCTGTAAAGCAAAGGAAACTCTCACTAAGACAAAAAGGCAACCAACTGACGGGGAGATGATCTTCACCAACCCTGCAACCAACAAAGGTTTGATCTCCAAAATATATAAAGACCTCAAGAAACTAGACTTTAAAATGCTAATTAACCCAATTAAAAAATGGGGCACTGAACTGAACAGAGAATTCTCAACAGAAGAAGTTCAAATGGCCAAAAGACACTTAAGGTCATGCTCAACCTTTTTAGTGATCAGGGAAATCCAAATCAAAACAACTTTGAGATATCGTCTTACACCTGTCAGAATGGCTAGAATAAAACACACCAATAATAGTCTTTGCTGGAGAGGATGTGGAGGAAGGGGTACCTTCATCCATTGCTGATGGGAATGCAAACTTGTGCAACCACTTTGGAAATCAGTGTGGCGGTTTCTCAGGAAATTCAGGATCAACCTACCCCAGGATCCAGCAATACCACTCTTGGGAATATACCCAAGAGA
>NW_026068049.1:4467040-4468072 GCF_014885135.2 Alexandromys fortis | reverse complement strand
GAAAGTGTGGAATATATACATATTAGACTACTACTCAGCGGTAAAAAAAAAAAAAAAAAAAAAAAACAATGACATCTTGAATTTTGCATGCAAATAGATGGAAATAGAAAACACTATCCTGAGTGAGGTAGCCCAGACCCAAAAAGGGGTATATGGTATGTACTCACTCATAAGTGAATTCTAGCCATAAATAAAGTACATTGAGCTTATAATTCGTGATCCTAAAGAAACTAAATAAGAAGGCGAACCCAATGAAAAACATATAGTTATTCTCCTGGATATTGGAAGTAAACAAGATTGCCGGTCAAAAATTGGGAACTTGGGGGTGAGGTGGGATGGGGAGAGAGAAAAGTGAGAAGAGGAGGATGGGGAGAGCTTGGGGTAATGGGATGGTTGGGATAAAGAAAGGGTGGATATGGGAGCAAGGAAGTATATATCTTAATTAAGGGAGCTACTTTAGGGTTGGCAAGAGACTTAACTCTAGAGGGGTTCCCAGGTGTCCAGGGAGATGTGCCCAGCTAGTTTCTTGGGCAACTGACGAGAGGGAGCCTGAAATGGCCTTATCCTATAGCCAATACTGATGAATATCTTGCATATCACCATAGAACCTTCATCTGGCGATGGATGGAGATAGGAACAGAGACCCACATTGAAGCAGTGGACTGAGCGCCCAAGGTCCAAATGAGAAGCAGAAGGAGAAAGAACATGAGCAAGGAACTCAGGACCGCGAGGGGTGCACCCACCCACTGAGACATTGGGGATGATCTATTGGTAACTCACCAAGGCAATCTGGACTGGGACTGAAAAAGAATGGGATAAAACCGGACTCTCTGAATGTGGCTGACAATGAGGGCTGACTGAGAAGCCAAGGACAATGGCACAGGGTTTTGACCCTACTGCATGTACTGGATTTGTGGGAGCCTAGCCTATTTGGATGCTCACCTAATAAGACCTGAATGGAGAGAAGGGTGGGACCTTGGACTTCCCACAGGGCAAGGAACCCTCACTGCTCTTTGGACTGGAGAGAGAGGA
>NW_026068049.1:4444557-4466829 GCF_014885135.2 Alexandromys fortis | reverse complement strand
GGGGGGAGGGAAGGGGGAGGGAAAAGGGAGGCAGTGGCGGGGAGGAGGCAGAAATCTTTAATAAATAAATTAATTAATTAAAAAAGATGGAAAATATGTAAAAGCTCTTCTATGCCTGGATAATAGGTTAGGTGCTCTTTTCTTTAAAAAAAAAAAATAAAGGATGTTATCTGTATAAATAGAACATTTTCACATATGAAAAATTGAAGATCAAGTGGGATAAAAAAGTGATTAGATTTAGGGCCTTAATAAAGTTAATTAATAAAACTTCTATTTTTTTTATTTTAGCTTCCCTGGGAAAGGTGTGTGTTTATTTCTATTAGAAATACTACGGTTATCAGTCTTATTTATATATTTAATTTTTTTCCTTTTACACACCAACCCCTCTTTCCCCTCCCCCACTTTTCCCTCACCTCCTATTTTCCCACCACCCCATTGACTTCTCAGAGGTGTTAAGTCCTCCCTTAGGGAGTCAACAATGTCTGGCATACCAAGTTTAGGTAGGACCAAGTCCCTCCCCCTGTATAAACCTTCTTAGTAAGTATACTTATAAAAAAAAGCTATTTTCATGGCAAGGTAGTTTTTGTTACATATTTCTTTTTGTTTATCTGTTTGGTTAGTTGAGTTTTTTGTTAGCTTGTTTGTTTTCAGAACATGATTCTTTCTATAGCTAAGAGCATGTGCTTAAATATATGTCTCTTTGTATGTGTGTATAAAATCTCTTCTTTGTTGAATGTTTCAGAGATTCACATCATGAACTCCAATTCTTCTCACCTCCGGGTTCCCCCATATCCTCCCCTGATCCCTGCCACTTAAACCCACATAAGGAAACAAATCAATATAAGCAAGCAAACAAAAGCAAAACCAAAAACAAACTCCAAAAACAAAAAGCACAACAGAAAAATCTCTTTGCTTCTTCTTTCCTGCTTCTTCAGCACCTTTTCATTCATTCTGATGGCAAGGGAGGCTTCAATGTGACAGAGTAAAGCTCTTTGTCCCATCAGTTTCACTGGCAAATGATCATTACAATGAGTCACCGGTCTGGTTCAAAACCTGTGGTTTCTGGTACTCCATCATCACTGAATCCTCACCAGATCTCTGGTATATCCTGTGACCGCCTCAAGTCTTAGAGATCTTGCAGGAATTATTTCACAGGACCAGTCCCTTCACCAGTTCCAGCAGGTCTTAGATGGGGACGTGCTAAGTGAGTTAAACCAGCAAGATCTCACTGTAGGACTGGATAGTAGCCAAATTGATCAGTCCAGGCCCTGGGCCACCTGCCTAGGACAAGTGGGTAGAGTCAGCTCCCCTACATGCATGCCCTCAGGGTTGGTACATCCTGGCCTGTGGTGATAGCGTCAAGCCATCTCTACAGCTTTCAGGGGCCAGCTTTCTTGCTATAATGGTCAACAAGAAACAAAACCAGCTTTCCCAGGGCCAGTGAAGGGCAGGCCGGCTCAGTAAAGCCTTCTGATTTCATCTCACATGGTTCCTAGGGCCTCCTGAGGTGACACAGGGCACAGGTATCAACACAGATCCCAGCCTTAGCTAGATCACAGACCCAATGATGGCCCTCGGCTGCAGATTGGTCCCAATCAACTTCCTGACTCTGGAAAAAGGGACTGGCCTCTCAGGTGGGAAGGGCTGCAGTCCTAACCTTGGAACTCTGTGACCTTTAGTGGCAATTCAGGACCAGGACTTCAGCACACTCCCCACTCTCAGTAGAACCATGGACCCGGACATGGTCCTCTACAGTGACTGGGTCTGGGAGTCGTTTTTTAAATGATGAATCAATCAAATGAAAGAATCATGCTGCTGCGTACAAAACTAATCACCTTACCTTTATGTTAAATTAATGATATTGTATGTTTCACCTTATTCTCATTGGTCAATAATTTTATTTCATAAACATACATAATTTCCTTATTCAGAAAATTATTCATAGACATTTAGAGTTGCTTTAGTATAATTTACTTAAAGTAACCTATTCTTTTGTAAATATAAAAATATATCTATGTTAATTCTCTATGTTTTAGAATGTTTTAAAACTTGAGTACTGAATTAATGGAAATTGTGGATGCTTGGGAATTAGGACTATCTCAAGGGTGTCATAGAGATAAAGACCTTACTTCTCACAAATAAATAAAACAAACTTAGGCATGTTATGATAGCATTGACATATTTGTGAGAACTTCCACTAATTTTAATGCTCATGTAGGAATCATTGAAATTTGTTGTATCGCCAATGGTTCGATGCAAGGAAATTCATTCTACCCACTGTATTACCCCTAAATATGTAAGATAATTCCACTTGCATAGGTAAGCAATTAGCAAAGATTAACTCTTCATTGTTGTGGAAAAGTATGAGGAAGGACGACATATATGCTTTATGACTGGATCAGGAGACATATGTGTTGGTAATCCTATGAGGATGTAAAAGATGGACAGCATAATTTATAAATAATAATGCATTTTCCCTTGGCTAAATAAACAGTATGGTACTTATAAATACACACACAAATCACCTAGAGATCAGAAATTAGTGAATAATTTCTGAGTCATCTTAGTCAGTGTTCTTATATGATTGATGGCAGTATTCTCAACACAAATGATCATAATGGAACAACAAACTTTAGCATTGTATGTATTGATTAATTCTCACTAAAGCCGGCCTTAAATTATTACAATCTCCAATTCTTACAAGAACTCTTCTGTCCTTAGCAATGAAAATGCCTTGAAGCCTTGAGCCTTGGTTACATAAGAGTTCTTCTTTGTAGTGATATATAAACAAACTAAAAGTGAAAAATCACATCATAATTTTATTGGATGCTGGAAAAGCCTTTGACAAAACCCAATATCCCTTCATAATACAGTTCTTAGAAAGATCAGGGATAAAAAGAACATACCTAAACTTAATAAAAGCAATATACAGGAAGCCAATCACAATCATCAAGAAAAATGTAGAGAAACTTAAAATAATTCCACTAAAATCAGGAACAAGAGAAGGCTATCCACTCTCTTCATATCTAATCAATATAGTAATTGAAGTTTTAGCTAGAGCACTAAGACATGAAAGTAAATCAAGGGTATACAAATTGGAAAGGAAGACGCCAAAGTGTCATTATATGCAGATGATATGATAGCGTACATAAGCAACCCCTAAATTTCTACTAGGGAACTCTTACAACTGATAAACACCTTCAGGGAAGTGGCTGGATAGGATACAAATTAAACTTGGAGCAATGTTCCAGGAACGACTAGATCCCTGTCTTTCCATGCCTAGCAGAAAACTTGAGTTTGTCACAGTTGGCAGTTTGTTCTTCGCTGGACTTGGTTCCAAGTAACACAAAACTGCAGTATTATAAAAGATATAAATCCCTGCTGAGTTCTCACTAATCTTGTGCTGGTATCTTCCTGTTCTCTTGAAGGTCAACCAATGACTGCTTGGCATTCAGTTTTACTACCTTCTACAGCTTCTTCCTACAATTGTTATCTTTCAGTAAACAAAGATTCACTCAATAAACATTTGACAGATTTACCTGACTCTCGACCTGGTTGACATGTGACTGTTTCCTTAATAACTCACAAATGTCTAAAGGTCACCTATTACTCACGCGAAGCCAATCCTTGTAGCTGTGAAACTATTGCTTAATCATCATCCAAGAAGAAATCTCCTTGGTCTTTAACACAAAGCTTATAGATTAACTGTAGTTGTTTACTTTCAAATTTTAATATTAAAAATTTTTCTCTGAAATAGTTGTAGTCATAGCGAGAAAAAAAAATGTATCACTCACCTGATTCTCAATTTTTCTTTGAACTTTTTTATTTATTCCAATGTTCATAAAAATGAAAGTAACCCATGGATTGCAATTGTAGTTATAACTGTAATCCAAAATTGCTGGTCTCCCTATATTAGATGTCAGATTGTGATTACAGATTTTGACATTTTAATTTTTCATGTGAAGTCAAATCATGTTATACACTCAAGTGATGTGTTTTGCCAGTGTCTCTTATGATGAGAGGGAACTTCTTTTGATTATAGGACCGTCTGTGGTGTAATGGCCACTTCCCTACCTAAACAAAATCGTGTCTTCAGCTAGGTGTTTAATACGCCTTAGCTATTTTGCCACATGCTTCTATGTTTTTCAGAATGATTCTCATCAGTCTAAGGAATCTCTTGAAAAGTAATACTCCTATATAGAATGCTCCTAAAATAAGTTCTAACTCCGTTTTCAAATCATACACTGATCCTTTTCATTTTATGCCTCAACCTGACTTTCAGTTTTTATTATTTTGTTATTTATTTATTTATTTATTTATTTATTTATTTATATTTTTCGTGCATTTATTCCTCAGAAATGTTCCTTCCAGTAATATCACTTTATATTGCCCAGGCAAATCACAGTCCTAGTTCCTAAAGAAGCTGCTTCAATCACACCACTTCACAAATGGTTGAAAACCATCTTGGCACAAGTTGTTCATTTTATGGTATCCAAGAAAAGAGGAACATGCAGATATTGCACTGGCTTCTTCCTTCTCTTTTATTTTCGACTATTGAATGATGCTGTCTGCATTTAGTTTGACCCTTTGTGTATCTCTAGACACATTCTTATACCAATTCACAGTTCTACACTTTACTAATTTCTTAGATGAAAACTCAATCAAACTGAAAGTTAAGAGTAACCCTCACAGTTCTTTGTAAGAAAGAATTTTAGTGCAAATGGCGGATGAGTCTCATGTTAAACATTTTGCATGTGAGGAAGTGGAGTAATGCTCCAGCACTGGGAATATAGGTACAAATGAAAAGACAATGCTAGAAATAGACGCCATTTGTACTATCCACATTTCCTTAGTACCTAATGGCTTGCAAACTAAATTTACATGTGTTGTACACTTGAATTTTCCACATTTCCAAGAGAAACTTGTGACTGTATTCAGTGTCGAGGCTTATAATATTTATCAATCTCATATAGGAAAAATTGGAACTAAATTATATTATTTCTAAATTGGATGATTTATTCTCCCTCTAATATCTTGAAAAAAAATTGTAAAACTTAGATTACTCTGTGTAGCAGGGGCCAAATCCAATGGGGAAGGGAGTGAGAAGGCACGGAATCAATGACATAGACTCTAGGAGCCAGGTGAGAAGCAAAAGCTGCCTTGCATATTGAGAGTATGGGCAAGATTTTATACCGACTCCTGGGACAGAGGAACAGTGCTAATCTGGAATGTTGTGTTGTCTCTCTCTCTTGGTCGCCCAGGTCATGATGAGGTCAGCAGTCTCCAGGACTCACTACACTCACTGCAGACTTCTAGTTGGCTCATAGGGAAGTTACTAGTGCGCATGCTCCACTGGTTTTGAGGGGGTTACTCCCAGTCAGTCACAGCCAGTTTTAGCTAGCTGTTGGCCTCCTTCTACAATACTGCATGTGTGGAATATAGCTTAATGATACAGTGTCCTTTTAATGCAAAAAAATCCTAATTAAATTTTATTTTGCATGTATAGAACTATGAAAAACTTTTACATGTTCCTAGTTTGTATCACATCATTTCAACAGAATAGTTTTAGCCATAAAAAAAGATCTTACTGATTTATAAATATGTTCCTCAAAGTAAAGAAAAAAAACTTCATACATGATTGTTAGAAAGTTTCAAAACCAGGCATAAACACGTGGGTTCATTGCTAGCATGATACATACTCCATTAATTATTCTGTTTTTTTATGTTAAATGTTGTTTTGGTTAATTGGAATAAAGAAAGAAAGCTCACTGTTCAGAAATATCAAGCATGCATTTTTACTACAAAGTAAATTGTGTGATAAGTGTTCTATGTATATAATGGTTTTGATTAGCATTTATTGTCCACAAATTTTCTTCCATAACTTTTTTTGAGAAGTAAAGAGATTTTAATATTTAGTTACTGAGAATTTACCCTGTAGAGAGTATTTTTGTGTGTTTTTATTATTATTATTATTAAAATTTCCACCTCCTCCCATTTCCCTTCCCCATCTACCCACTTCCCCTACCCCTCCCTCTCCAGTCCAAAGAGCAATCAGGGTTCCCTGCCCTGTGGGAAGTCCAAGGTCTTCCCCCCTCCATTCAGGTCTAGGAAGGTGAGCATCCAAACAGGCTAGGCTCCCACATAGTCAGTACATGCAGTAGGATCAAAACCCTGTGCCAATGTCCTTGGCTTCTCAGTCAGCACTCATTGTCAGCAATATTCAGGGAGTCCAGTTTGATTACATGCTCCATCATACAGCTGGCCTTGGTGAGCTCCCATTAGATCAGCCCCACCATCTCAGTGGGTGGGTGCACACCTTGTGGTCCTAACTTCCTTGTTCATGTTCTCCCTCCTTCTGCTCCTCATTTGGATCTTAGGAGCTCAGTCCAGTGTTCCAATGTGGGTCTCTGTCTCTAGTTTCATCCATTGCCAAATGAAGTTTCTATGGTGATATGCAAGATATTCATCCTCACACTTCTGATAAGCAAAGTCATAAAGTCCATGTAATCAAAACTGTGAGACACATTGAATGGCAAGGTAACTTTTTTGTACAATGAAAAATAATATCAGACAAAATAAACAAACATTGGATAATACAGTTATAATGGGTAAAGCAAACCGCTACCTACAGTGCTAGACAAGAAGGGTAGAAAAGAGGGCAAAACTCCTCTCCCTGTGTCTTGTTATTAAAAACCAGCAAAGAAAGATCCCCGGGAGAAGAGACAGTCAATGTAACAGAAAGTTGCTCAGGGCTGCTGTGCAACGTCATTCTATCAAATAGTCTAAATAACAAGTAGCAAAATCAAACAGAAACACTACAATCAAACTCTTCTGCTGAGAACAGCAGCCAATAGTACAACTACACATGGAAACAAAATTCTAAAGACCCGCCCCGTACCCAATAAAATAGAAACCTGTACAACCTCAGAAGTACAGGAGTCTGCAATAAGAGCTGACCATACTGAAAGCAATTCGAGCTAGGGCTGTGGAGCATGAAAGGAACTTCCAAGGTAAGATGACAGTATGTACATGGTTAAGACTTCATGGGCTAGTGAATATCAGAGCCTCTGGCTTTGAAATTTACAGGGAAATGCCCAGCTGGTCAGATGAAAGTAATATAGACCAACATACCATGCTGACAACTAGAAAAGTCAATTCTAAGGCAGCCCCTCATCTGTCCAGGATTAAGAAGAGTGAGGCCCCATGCTGCCTAAATGTTAGGCCCTAAAGTAAGTGTCACAGGGAACAGAAGCATTCCTCACAATTCACTTTTTACTGGTTCACAAGGAAGCAGAATCAAGGCTGTCACTTTGGAAGATCTGCGCACTGAGTATGTGACGACCCATGATGACCTGGAATTTTTTCAAGATCGTGGGCACTTATTGGTGTCTATGAGAGAAGACCACAGGAAAAGACATGACAGATTTCTGTGGGTTCATTTGACTAAAATTTTAGTCCTGAATTGCAATGAAATACAGGTGGTGAGTTTCAAAGAGTGCATTAAGACTTCTTAATGCATGGGAAGGCTGGAATGGAAGAAAGGGAAGGGGAAATGGTATAAAATGTAAAATGTACTGAATCTTTGATAAAATGTATATTCATTGTGATTGAGCAAATTGCAGACTTCTTCAAGAAAAGAAAATATTTTGAGGATTTTGAAAGTACAAAATATATACAAAAATAAGACAGTAAACCTTGAATTTACCATGCAATCTGTTTTATGAGTTCCAATAGAAAAGTGAGTGCAACTAACACTATAAGCTGTCATTAGCAGCATCTAAAGGATATAGGAATGGTAATTCATTGAGAAGGGACATTTTGTGCTTGAATGGAGTGTGTTTAAAACAATGAAAATGTGGAACAACCCATCTAACAAAACATGGATGGAAGTCGGGCGATGGTGGCGCACGCCTTTAATCCCAGCACTCGGGAGGCAGAGGCAGGCGGATCTCTGTGAGTTCGAGATCAGCCTGGTCTACAGAGCTAGTTCCAGGACAGACTCCAAAGCCACAGAGAAACCCTGTCTCGAAAAACCAAAAAAAAAAAAAAAATTAAGCAAAAAAAAACATGGATGGAGTGATCTTAAATAGAATAGATATACAATTGCTAGTTGTATTGTTATTCCACATTAAAGGAAAATAGTAAAAGTTGATATTAATATAAGTCAAAATTGGCATAACTTTCACTGGCTCATCAGAGATGAAACTTCTGAGATGTTTGCATATTTATAGCATTGTAAGCAAAACACTGGCACTTTAATTTATGTCCAGCACAGAAGAAAACTATAAATAAGAAAACACATAATTAGCAATGGTACAAAATAAGCATAAAATTAGAAAATATTGAAACTTTATTTTTTCATATTTCCCTTTGAGAACAAAAAAATAGAACTGTACAGAAAGAAACTAGGAATTCTCGAACCTTTGCAAGTATAAGGATCAGGGACATCAGTCAAGTCCTTCAGTTCATGTATTGTGTCTATTAGAGGCAAAGTGAGCAAGCTGAAAATACAACAACCACACATGACAATAATCCCTGTATATCGTTAATGAATTTGTCAGCCATTTTTGCTTCGGCATAATTTCTATCAATGTGTTAGTGAGGTCTGTCCCACCCACTGCTTAATTAACCAGAACTTTTTTGTTGATTAGTTTCAGCCACCAGTCATGGCTTCTTTCCCAGTGATGTTTTTTCTCATAACTCTGCCATTGTCATCTATTCTCACCGAGGGAAGGGTAAGTTTAAAATGGATAATTATTTCAGATCTACCAAAAAACATTGTGAAATGGTACACTGCTTGGAGAGTACAGGAATCCAGAATGTCTGTTGGGCACCAAATTTCATTGGGATCTTGAATGAATTAAAAGTGTTTCATTGATAAAATAATAAGGATGTACTGCCTCTCACTGGCAGGTATAGCACCCACCAGTATCATGTGGGAACTGGACATTTGAAAAGTGAAAAACACCATAAATACATGGTCCTTATCCAACATCAAAGATGCACACCAAGGGGCTTGAGATATTCATCAGTAGGTAAAGCATTAAAACTTGACTTTAGATATAAAGCTTATCTTTAATTGCAATACTCCCACTGTGAAATGCTAGATACAAGTAGATGAATCCTTGTCTCAAATAAAGTTTAATCTGAGGACCAACTGCCAAAATTATTCTTTAAATTCTTTAACATGTGAAGGTTTCTGCAATCTCATGAGATAAGTAGCCCCTCCTTCCTCTATGTCATTCCGACAGTTACTTATTATTTGATGCCATATTATTCATTAAAGATGAAGTCAGTAGAGATGCTATAGTTAATATATAATCTTAGAGAAATTGTAAAAATGTCTGCCTTCCTACTAATAACTCAACTGATACTAGAAAACAGCTCTCATCAGAAGAATTTTATATACATAAGAAGAATGCTTGAAAGGTAAAAAAAAATATTATTATTTTTTCCCTAAGAAAACCAATTTTGAGTTTTGAAATAAATAATGACACTATTACTGTTCACATATACTTAAAATATTTCATTTGCCTATAGGCCACCACATTGTGGTGAAAAACCATCTTTAGACCTTGTTCAGACATTTCATGAATATTGTTCTATGCCTGCACTTAATCCTCATATACACACATCTACAAGATAATATGTCAATTTGAACCATTGTTAATAGTTTATCAGTTGTATTTCCATCATTAACTTGAAAAAACTAAGAAACAGTCACTTTCCTAGATCAATTTATTCTTTCAAAATCAACCAGAAAATTGTTTGTCTGTGTCTGTCTGTGTCTGTGTCTGTGTCTGTGTGTGTGTTAGTATCTGAAAGCTGGCTGTGGAGTAGCCCTGGAGAATTTGTTCAAAATCTTTGAAATACTCCTGATAGAGTATTGAATAAGAAGTCTGTTCTTGCACTGAGTCAAATTCTCTCCAACTACAGATGCCAAGAAGTCAATGTTCCCTTTGTTATCTTGGATGAGTCATGAGCTCATCAACACTTCCCATCTTACTGCATCTTATACAAATACAAATGGATAAGTCTTATATTTGCTAATATAAAGATCGTTGTAATAAGTTTTCTTTACCTCAGGTTCTGCCACAGAAACAATCCCTCATACCTGCTGAACACAAAAGAAATGTAAAAAACTGTTTGGACAAGATTGACTGCCAAGATGAAGAAAATGATATAGAAGCCTTGAAGAGGATGTTCTGTGTGTCCCATCAAGATGAAACATCAATTGATGACATTATCGATGCTAACCAAAACAATTCATACCTGTCTACAGTTTTGACTGCTGTGAGAAAATTGTGCACTAACAATCATCAAGAGGATCCAGTAAACTCCCATAACATGGCCAATAAGGCTGCAGGCACCAGAGTTGATCAACAACAGGAAAATTTTACTAGTAAAGTCATCTTAGAGTTGGACGACTTTATGAGAAGAGTGGCAAATGTGTTGGTTTCCCATTAAATTTAATCAGGAGCCTCCTGATATCCTACCTTCAGTGCCTCTTATTAGGCTCTTTCAAGTACCGAATTATATTTAATTAACTTCCAAAACAAAAGAAGAGTGAAAACTCTAAATAAACACAATAAACTTAGTAAATCAATCTCTCCTCCTTCTAGCAAAATGCTAAAACTGTCCAGAGGCAACAAAGAAACTATTCTGAACAAACTATGGAAGAAGCAGGCAGTTAGTACTTAGCATCACTTCAGAACTAATGGCTCAACCTTTCTTTCTTTAAAAGTGTATGTTATTTCTTAGCCGGATTGCCAGTAAAATAATCATAGGCCACTCATAGGTTCATGGTAGTCTAATCAAATGTGAATGGAAATGCTTTAAACTTCAGAACTTGAACCTTTGAGGTTATAAACTATTAACTCTCTTGGTTTTTCCCTTAATAAATTCTTTTTTGATAATTTCAAACAAGTATCTAGTAGATTTTTGATCACACTCATTCACAGACTCTCTTATTTTGTTCATTGTCCATGAACCATAAAATCTCTTCCAATAACTCACTCTCCTGCTTCATGTCTTTTTTGTTTAGTTGTTAGTGACCCCCTGGAACTGACCTGGGCTGCACACATGGCCATGACTAAAATGACCCCTGGAGCAAAGGCAATCACCAGCAGCTAAGGCACTGAAGATAGTGACTCCCCCACCTTCAACAGCTCTTAACTGCCAATGCCTTCCTATAGAGGGCCCAAGTCTTAGAGATCCTCCCTCAACTATGACTGAATGTTGCCAAGCCCAGTCTTGTCCAGGCTTTGCTCAGGCATACCTATGTCCTTTTCTCCATATGGAAAAGTAAAGCAAGTCTAAGCTTGATGTTCATAATCATTCAAGTCAGTAAGTGTCTAGCAAACCTCAGATAAGGGGCTGGTGAAGTACTTGTTCTTGAAGATTGGCCTTTGTAAATAGAACAGCCCTCTCTATTACAATACAATGGCTACTCCTATACCAGCAGCCTGGAGACCTGGTAGGGTTACTGCCCCCTAAATCTTCACTGTGCATTCTGAGCACATAAAGAAAAGCTCTGAAACTGTTGGGATCTTCATCACAGAATGTCTCCTTGACACTCTTAGAGCAGAAATTTCTCAAGGCAAATGAAGCATTCATAGTCTAGTACTTCTTTCTATGGAGATTTTGATGTGGGAAACTTGCCAATTGACTTGTTTTTATCTTGATCTTGTACCCAATTCTTTTCTTTTTGCCATGGTGTAATTTTTTTTTATTTTAGTTTTCTTGAGGTTTTTCTACTTGGAAGGTCAGAGTATCAACTCTGACGAGTTTCACTTGTTTGGTTAGAGTTACCCAAAAATATTTGTTATTTGCTATTGCAAAGGGTGATGTTTCTCTGATTTCTTTCTCAGACCATTTATCATTTGTATGTAGGAAGACTACTGATTTATTTAAGTTAATCTTGTATCCTGTCACATCACTAAAGGTGTTTATCAGCTGTAGGAGTTCCCTGGTAGAGTTTTGGGGGTCATTTATGTTTATTATCATATCAAAACTGAAAATAACAAAAGTTTGACTTCTTTCCAATTTGCATCCCCTTGATTTTTTTATTGTTGTTCTCTTATTACTTTAGCTAGAAATTACAGTAATATATTGAATAGATACAGAGAGAGTGGACACTCTTGTCTTGTTATAAAGGACTTGAGTTTATTTCCATTTGGTTTTATGTTGACTATTGGATTGTTGTGTATTGCCTTTATTATATTTAGGTAAGTTCCTTGTATCTCTGATCTCTCCAATACATTTATCATGAAGAGGTTTTTGTCAAGTGTTTTTTCAACATCTAATGAGATAATCATATGGTTTCTTCTTTAAGTTTATTTATATGGTGGATTACATTGACCAATTTTCATGTATTAAGCCAACCCTACATCTTGATTATGATGGATGATTTTTTTGGATGTGTTCTTGAATTCGGTTTGCTAGTATTTTATTGAGTATTTTTGCATCAATGTTCATGAGTGAGATTGATCTGTAATTCTCTTAGTTGCATCTTTTTGTGGTTTGGATATCAGGGTAACTATAGACTCATAAAAAGTCTTTGTCAGTGTTTGTTGTGTTTCTATTTTGTGGAACAAATTTAGGAGTACTGGTATTAGATCTTCTTTGAAATTCTAGTAGAATTCTGAGCCCTGGACTCTTTTTGATAGGAGGCTTTTTATGACTGCTTACATTTAATTAGGGGCTAGAGATCTATTTAAATTGTTCATCTCATCTTAATATAAATTTTGGTATGTGGTACCTATGCAAAAAATTGTCCATTTATTTCATATTTTCCAATTTTGTGGAATAAAGATTTTAGAAGTAGGACCTAATGATTATCTGGATTTCCTCAGCTGGTATTGTTATGACCCCCTTTTTCCTTTCTGATTTTTTAAATTTGAATATTCTTTCTTTGCCTACTGGTTAGTTTGCATAAGTGTTTATGTATCTTATTGATTTTCTTGAAGAACAAACTCTGTTTCATTGATTCCTTTTATTGTTTTCTTTGTTTCTTTTTTTTAATTGATTCCAGCCCTCAACTTAATTATTTTTTGGCATCTACTCCTCATAAGTAAATTTGCTGCTTTTTGTTCTAGAGCTTTCAGGTGTTTTGTTAAGTCACTAGTGTGAGCTTTCTCCATGTACTTTATGTAGGTATTTAGTGCTAAACCTATAGCTCAGAAGAAATCCCAGAAAGGGACTAGAAAGAATGTAAAAAAGCCAGAGGACCAGAACATCTCCAGCTTCTAGACATGACAGAGGATCCGCAGCCACAAAATCTCAAAACAATGATTGGGTGAATAAGTCTAACATAAAGATACTACCAGTTGACATGCTGACAAGGACTGGGGAATTGCTACAAGGTCCAACCTTGAGGAAAATTGTAAAAAGGAATGAAAATGAAAAGCTACAGGTTTTCAGTGGCTGCTGAGAGAGAAGCCATGTCCTCCAGAGAGAGTTATGTATAGGTTATTCAGTTTCAAGTGGTTGGGCCAGGACGCATATTCATAGAATCAGTGCTGAATAGACATAGAGAGTTGTATATTCATTGAAAAAAGGAGAGATTATGGATTTGGGAAGGAAAGGAGAGGAACGAGGGAAGTTGAAGACGCAGGAATGATGGGGATGTAATGTTCACATGTAAAGTTCTTAAAAATTGTTTTAAAGCAATGGCAGAACAGTCCAGTGCATTTCAAAAACATAGTAGGATTATCCTGAATAAAATACTTGCAAAATTAATTAAATAATACATTAAAAAACAATACAGTATGATCCAGTTGGTTTCATTCCAAAGAAACAAGAATATTTCAGAATGTCAAAATAAATGCATGTAATAAAACTATGATAATTATTGTTAACTGTCCACTGGACAGACTCTAGAATTACCAGGTGATGGGCTTCTGTTCATGCCTTTGTGGACTTGTTTAGCTGTGCTAAATGATGGGAGAAGATCCATTTCTGACTATGGGCAGGACAGTTCCATAGGCCTGGGATCCTGAATTACACAGAGTGTAGAAATCAAGCTGATCACAAGCTCACATTTGTTCTTCCTTGTTTCCTCTTAGAGAATGTGTTGTGACCAGGATTCTAAAGATTTTTTTCATACTTGAGAAGATTTGCTTTTTAAAAATTATTAAAAATAGTATTTGACATGTTAGAGCATATAAAAATTAATCTTACCTGATACAGTGAGAAATTCAAGTTCAGTCCCTTTTAGTTGTCCATATTTGGAAAGGAAAAGACACCAAAAGAGTGCTCTCTCATTAACATATGCACGTTATATACATATCCATTTGTATACACACACAGGAACGTGTATGCACACACACACAATTTCACAATAGTACACACACACACATAACACATGAATGACTCTAAAATGCTGGACAGGAAGGGTAGAGAAGAGATTGACACTCCTCTCCCTGAGCCTTGATTTTGAAACATGAGCACAGAAAGATCACAGAGAAGAAAAGACCAATGTAACAGAAAATTGCTCAGGGCTGCTGTCCAATGTCTCTCGCTTAAATATTCTAATGAGAAAGAAGTAAAGCCCAAGAGAAACTTGACAATCAAACTGCTCTGCTAAGAATGGCAGTGAATTTGGTAGTGCAACCACATTTGGCAACAAAACTCTGAAGATTCCCCTTCTACCCCATAAGATAGAGACCCATACAACCGCAGAAGCACAGGAGCCTGCAATTAGAGTTGATTTGACTGAAAATTGATGGAACAAGCAATTAGATCTAAGACTATGGAGCATGAAAAAAAAATCTCCATGATAAGATGACATTAATTAATGTATAAAGTAATATAGATTATTAAGATTACATGGGCGAGTAACACATCAGAGCCTCTGGTTTTGAAATTTACAAGAAAAAGGGAAGACTGCCCGGCTGGTCAGATGAGAAGTGATATAAAGCCACACACCATGTTGATGACTAGAAAAGTCAATTCGAATGCAGCTCCTCATCTGCCCAGGATTAAGAAGAGTGAGGCCACATATGCCTAAATGTTAGGCCCTAAAATAAGTGTCACAGGGAGCAGAAGCATTCCTTGCAATTTACTCTTTACTGGTCCACAAGGAAGAGCAATCAAGGCTGTCACTCTGAAGGTCTTGACACTATGAAGATTCATGGTGACCTGGACTCTCCAGCTTCCATTTTCTGGCTATCCAAGAAGTGTCCAGCCTAGGTTCATTCTTGTGGCACTGACCTCAAGTTAAACCAGTCATTGGTTGGCCATTCCCACAAGCTCTGAGCCTTCATCACCCCAGCACAACTTGCAGGCAGGACATGTTGTACATAGAAAGTTTTGTGGCTGAGTTGGTCTCCTGGTCTCACCACTAGAATCCTATCCTGGCAACAGAAGGTGACCTGATCATGCTCTAGTCCTTATCCTCCATTGCTATAAGTCCTGACTAGGGTCATCCTCACAGGTTACAGGAAGTTTCCACTATACTAGTTTTCCACATAGCCTCCCAAATACCCTCCAGTTCCAGTAGACTCTCCCTGTGCCCTCCATTTATCTTTTCCTCCCACACCAAAGCCCGCACACTGACTTGTTTAAGGTTACCCCAAGATATTTTATATTGTGGCTCATGTGAAGGTTGTTGTTTCATTGATTTCTTTGTCAGCACATTTATTATTTGTTTATAGGAGGGCTATAGATTTGATTGAGTTATTACAGTATTCAGTTACTTTGCTGAAGGTGCTTATCAGTTGTAGAGGTTCCCTGGTAGAATTTTTGGGGTCACTTATGTACAATACTATCTGCAAATAATGGTACTTTGACTTCGTCCTTTCCAATTTTTATCTGCTTTATATCCAGAGGACCAGAGCATTTCTAGCTTCTAGACATGCCAGAAAATCTGCAGTCACAAATTTTCCACAATATGACTATGTTAATACACACAACATAAAGTTACTATCAGTTGACATGCTGATGAGGACTGGGGAATTTCCACAACATCCAACCTTGTGGAAAAGGTGAAAAGAAATAAAAACGAAATACTACTGGTCATCAGTGGCAGCTGAGAGAGAATCAGTGTCCTCCAGGAAAGATATTGTGCAGAGATTAAGCACTTTGAAGTGCTCAGGCCTGGACACATGTTCGTAGAATCAATGCTAAATAGAAACAGTAAGCTGTATATTTGTTGAAGAAAGGAGAGGTTATAAAACTGAGAGGGAGAGAAGGGAAACAAGTGAAGCTGAATGGACAGAAGTTTTGTAGATGCGATGTTCATGTGTAAAGTTCTCCAAATCTTTCAAAGCCACACGAGAAGAAACAGCGCAATGCATTTGGCAAACATAGTAGGGTTGTCCTGAACAAAATATTTGCAAAATGAATTCAATAATACATTAAAAAATTATCCATTACTGGTTTGATTCCACAGAAGAAAGTTTGTTTCGACATGTCAAAAAGTAATGGGTGCAATAAAGCTGTGATAATTGCTGTTAACTGCCAGCTTGACAGGCTCTAGAATCTCCAGGTGATGGCCTCTGGGCCTGCCTTTGGGAGGTAGTTTAGCTGTGCTAAATGGTGAGAGAAGACCCATTTCTGACTATGGGCAGGACAGTTCCATGGTCATGGGATCCTGAATTACACAGAGTGCAGAAATCAAGCTGAACACAAGCTCTCATTTGTTCTTCATGGTTTCCTCTTAGTGGAAGAGTTGAGTCCAGGATTCTGAAGGCTTTTCTTCCAACTTCAGAAAGTTTCTTCATTAAAAAATGATTAAAAAAAACTGTACATATTAGTGTTTGTAAAAAAAAATATTTTTAGTTCTTTACATTCAGAAAGGAAAACACAAGACATCAAAAGGCTGTCTTCTAATTAACACACACATGCTGTGGCACATATCCATTTTTATAAACACAAAGGAAAATGTGTACACACACAGAGTTTCACATAGCACACACACATATACTACACACATGAATGAACAAATTAAGAAATGTGGTTAAAAAATTGAAAACTAAGCACACAGATGACAAGCAATCATAGAGGACATCCAAGAACAGAACATCATAATCCCTAACAACTATCTATAAATATAAGTTCTTTTAGGCACAGATAAGAGCAGTCTACTCTCTTCATCAGGGAATCCTCTCTTTGCCTAGGGTTCACTATAGAAAACCACAACCAACCAAAATGCAGAGTTGTGGAGCACAGCCTCACACCTAAGGCTCAGAGAATACTGCTCAGAAAAGATGCTGTAGAAAATAGGAAATTAAAAGAGTGAAATGATATTGCATACTTTTGGAAACACAAACTCCAAATACTGCCTACTAAGTGCTATGAAAGATTTAATACAACAGGTAAACTCTATATAAACCATTTAGGGATACATTTGGTCAATCTCTAATAAAACCTATTAAGGAAGTCTTAAGATAAGATCAAGTAAGCATGCCCATTGGAATACACCCACAGAATTTTAATATCATCTCCATTTTAAAGCCTATGTATGGCTAATTGTAATATTTGGCTCATAACTGACAAAACTTGAAAGTTGTCCAAATGCCTATCAATAGGCTAATGGCTTTTCCTGAGCACATGTTGCCAAAAAGAAAAAAAATAGGCTAATGGCTTAATGAACTGTAGTTAGTCTAAGCATCAGAATGTTATTGAGTGCTAAATCAAATTGAGTGCTCAGGCTATGAAAATACAAGCAACTAACATATGCATATTAATAAATGGAAGATTGCAGTCAGCAGATGTGCCATACTACATGTTATTCTGAATAGAGAATGACTGTGGAAATTGTGAAGACAATCATGGGAATGGAAGGTGTGGGAAAATGTGAAAAAGGTAGATCACATGTGACTTTAAAAGCAATGAAAATATAAATCATGACACTTAGTTGGTGATTATAATTAGCACACATGTTAAAAATATAGACTTATGTCATTAGCCTTGAATGTTATTACATAAGTTAAGGGCTTTAGGTTACAATAGGGTATAAGATCATTGATTACAATGGTTTTAGAATTTGATGAATGATATTGATGATAAAGTGGAAGCACGTATTGGTAGTAAGTAACATATGGGAATGCTTATATTATGATTTATCATATTCATCTAAAATATTCCAATAAACTCATTTAATTTCAATTTTACTAAAAAGACAGGCAGATGTTCTAAGATGGACATGCAAATGTTATCCTCTGGTTTCCATATATGTGCTATGTAACATGGGGATTCCAACCAGACACAGGAACATGTACACACACACATACAAACACTTTAAAAATATTTTACTGTATTAGTATTTGAAAAAATGACAAATTAAAAACCAAATTAATATGAAGTGGAATACTGTTTTTTTCAGGGTCTGTGAAGAATTTTGCTGGGATTTGGGTGGGCATTGCATTGAATCTGTAGATTGCCTTTGTAAGATTGCCATTTTTACTATGTTAATTCTACCTACCCAAGAGCATAGGAGAACTTTTCATTTTCTTTTGTCTTCTTCAATTTCTTTCTTAGAATTACTCCGAGAAATTTTATGCTATTTGTGGCTATTGTGAATGGTGGTGTTTCGCTGATTTCTTTCTCAGCCCATTTATCATCTGTGTACAAGAGGGCTGGGGCTACTGATTTTTTTTTAGTTAATCTTGTACCCTGCTACATTACTAAAAGTGTTTATGAGTTGTAGAAGTTCCTTGGTAGAATTTTTGGGATCACTTACGTAAATTATCTTATCATCAGCAAATAGTAAAAGTTTTACTTCTTTTCCAATTTGTATCCCCTTGATCTCCTTTTGTTGTCGTATTGCTCTAGCTAGGACCTCAATGAATATATTGAATAGATATTGAGAGAACCTTGTCTTATTCCTGATTTCAGTGGGATCGCTGGGAGTTTCTCTCCATTGAGTTTGATGTTGGCTGTTGGTTTGCTGTATATTGCCTTTATTATGTTTAGTTCCTTGTATCTCTGCTCTCTCCAAGACCTTTATCATGAAGTGATGTTGTATTTTGTCTAAAGCTTCCAGAATGGGAAAAGATCTTCACCAGCCACACGTGAGACAGAGGTCTGATCTCCAAAATAAACAAAGAACTCAAGAAATCAGTCATCTAAAGAACAAATAATCCAACAAAAAAAAATAGAGTACAGACCTAAACAGAGAACTCTCAACAGCGGAATCTAAGATGGCTGAAAGACACTTAAGGAAATTCTCAACATCCTTAGTCATCAGAGAAATGCAAACCAAAACAACTCTGAAATTCTATCTTACACCTGTAAAAATGGCCAAGATCAAAAACACGGATGACATCTTATGCTGGAGAGGATGTGGGGTAAAGGGAACATTCCTGCATTGATGGTGGGAATGCAAGCGGGTACAGTCCCTATGGATGTCAGTGTTGCAATTTTTCAGAAAACTAGAAAACAACCTTCCTCAAGATCCAGTAATGCCACTTTTGGGTGTATTTCCAAAGGATGGTCAACCATGCCACAAGGACATTTGCTCAACTATGTTCATAGCGGCACTGTTTGTCATAGCCAGCACATGGAAACCACTTAAATGCCCTTGGACCAAAGAATGGATAAGGAAAATGTGGTAATGGGATACAGAAAAAATAAATAAATAAAAAATACCCCCCCCCAAAAAAAAGAAATGACGTCTTGAATTTTGCAGGAAAATGGGTGGAGCTAGAAAACATCAATTGAGTGAGGTAACCCAGATTCAGAAAGACAAGTATCACATGTACTCACTCATAAGTGGTTTTAAAATATACAGCAAGGAAAACCAGCCCACAAATCACAATCCCAGAGAACCTAGACAAAAATGAGGACCGTAAGAGAGACATACGTAGATGTAAGTCTAATATATCTAATCTACATGGGTAGTAGAAAAAGACAAGATCTTTTGAGTAAATTGGGAGCATGGGGACCTTGAGAGAGGGTTAAAGGGGAGGGGAAAGGAAGGGAGGGAAGCAGAGAAAAATGTAGAGCTCAATAAAAAAAGATCCATAGAACCTGGCACATTGTAGACCACTATGTCAATATATTTTGCATATTACTTTACTTTAATCTCTGTGAATCAAAAAACTAGACTGGGGTTGGTACTGTTGTATTTCCAACCATTTAAAAGGAAATCATGTCCATGACTAGCAAACTGTGTGTAAAGAGCACTATCTTCTTCCTTGTTTATACAGGTGTCCTGTTCTTTGTAACAAGCCAAACAGAACAATTTTCCTCCTAAAGTGAATTAAGTTAGCTATCTCCATGGTCAGTTCCAAACCTTTCCTTACTGGTCAGTTAACTCCTCACTCAAACTTCCAAGAATTCATTCTTAAAAAGTCATTCAATATGGACTTCATGCTGGCTTCAGAAATTGCAGTAAATTATCCCAGGATGTCACAAGAATAAAACATAAAAAAAAATAACAAGAGGATTATATTTTTCTGTGAAAAGTACAGTTCCCCTTTGGTAACTGAAATGAATTAGAATGTTCTACCCTATAATTTAGATCACAACAAACTTCCTGGTATTGTTGACCTTAAAATCTTTCTCCCCCTCAATGCAGGGATGTTCTCTGAATTGCATATGCAGGCTTTTTAGTGTAGGTTTATCTGTTAGAGCTAGGGTCCCTACAGTATTTTGATCCCAGTACTGAATCCATTTTTGGTGACCTGTGATAGTATGTATTTGCTATAAAACTTACCTGTGGATATAAGGATTAGAGTATTGAAAGGATTGGAGCTAGTCTAACAAAGATGAGGAAGTAGATTTTTTTCTAAAGTTCAAAACCACACTACTCCTGGCATATTGGCTAAGTGTCCAGTACTAGACATGATTTCCCTCCTGATGAGATGGCCTTAAGACCAGTTTGCCACCACAAACACATGAGTGTACCTAATTAGACCTTTATGGATATTTTTCCCTGCGCATAATTGTTTCTGATTCAAAGGTGGGTTTGGAGATGGGTAGGAATATTGATTGCTGAATCTCTCCTAGAAGTTTGTATAGTATTTCCTGGTACCATGTAAACTAGACTTTAGGAAGGAGTCTTCAGGTTTGATTAAACTCAAATTATCTGAGTCCTAGGTCCTATGTATGAGATGTTTTCAACAGTACTATCTCACACTCAACCTCTAAGAGACAAGAGACACTCCAACAGTCTTTATTTCCTTGGGAGTCATCTGGACTAACCTGAGGAAACAGCCATTCCAAAGGTTTTTCATGCACAGTACTGGGGTCTTTGTTAGTGTATGGTTCTTTGGGGAAGCATTGTTAGCCCTAGTGTCATAATTTTATTTAATATGCACTGCTGGGAGCCGATTTGAGTGGCTGCCATTACAAGATGGCATTTGGCCCCGGCCTTGCTTGATACCATAATAAAGGTTGCAGTTCTTCCACTAGAAAACAGGATGAGTTGTTGTGATCTAGCTGCCCACACTTCCCCTGACAGGCAGGGGAACTTCCTTGTGGTCTGTAATTGACAGGGATGTTCCCCTGCTTTCTTTCCTGCTGGTGGGTCTCCAGAAAAGCAGTTAAAGTATCAAAGTATCAAAGGTTGCTAGACAGACTCCCTATATAAGTAGCTGCAGCTCAGAGCTCAGGGCCCCTTGCTTTCTGCTCTCCCTTCAACCAAGAGGCTCCAATAAAGTGTGATTTGAGAAGAATCCTCATCTGGTGGCTGTTCTTTCCTGCTGGTCAGGGAGTTCGCCGCAACGCACAATGTGTATGTGTGTGTGTTTGTGTATGAGAGATATATGCGAATGCACATACACATATATAAATTGTGCATAATTCTAGTTAAATAAAAAATGAGGCTTTGGTGCTGTACCAGAAAGTCTTTGTGTTATTTTTCCATTGTCATTCTGTAATCTACTTCTGTATTGAAATGCCCCTGCACCCCAATACTAGTTAAAGTCTACCTCCCTATTTTTTTTGTTTTGTTTCCCATTTCTTATCTCCTGTATCCTATTGTTCCCCTCTCAAGCCCAAGCTCTTGTGATGACCCATGTAATTTCAGTACTGGGGAAACTGAGGTAAGGTGAGTCTAATTAGAAGCTAACAGCAACAGTCAGCCTCCAATTGTGGGATTTTAATCAAGATATTACAGAAGTAAGTGGGTGCTGCACAAAATACTGAACCTCCAGAGAAATAAATAAGTCTGAGAAACATTTGTAGGCAACAAGACACTAATAGCATTCCGGTTCTGATCACCTGGACATGTGGGACATTTGATGAAATGCAAATGAAATGTAAATTCCTTTGTGCTCTGATCTTAGATATTTTTTTCTTTTTTTTTTTTTTTTTGGATTTTTC
>NW_026068049.1:4436520-4443638 GCF_014885135.2 Alexandromys fortis | reverse complement strand
TAGGAGCAAACACAAAATAGGAGAAAATGGACCCAAAAAGAAGCCAGAAAATTACTCAGATTGTTGTGCTGTGTCTCTATCTTAAATGTTCTGATGAACAAGTAGCAGAACCCAAAAGAAACACTTTGATCAAGCCATTCTTTTGGGAAGAGCAGCCAATGCAGAACAACCATGTGTGGCCTCAAGACTAAAGTCCCGTCCTCTACCCAATGAGAGGAGACCCAGAGACCCACAGAAGCACAGGAGCATGCATCAGCAGCGGACCAGAACTGAAAGTTTGTGGAAGAAGCGATTCTACTTAAGACTGTGGAGCAAGAAAGCAAGTTCCACGGGAAGATGACAGGATTTACAAGGTTAGGACTACAATGGCTAGTGAATTATCAGAGCCTCAGTCTTTGAAGTGTATGGGGAAACTGAGGGACTGCTAAGCAATGTTGAACAATGAAACTTGTCAGATGAGAAATAATACAGAGCAACCATTCAGATGGCCACAAAACTCAATTTAGTGCCTTTCTTCTTCTGTCCATGATTTTGCCTAGAGCAAGTTCCATAGAAAGATGAGGCATTACTCACAAGTCATTATTTACTGGTCCCCCAAGTACAAGAATAAAAGCCATCATTCTGAAAAGTATAGGCAATGAGGAGTGTGCAAAGTTGGCGTCATCCCAGAGATGCAGGGATGGTTCAACATACAAAAATCTGTCAATGTAATCCACCATATAAACAACCTGAAAAATAAAAACCACATGATCATCTCATTAGATGTCGAAAAAGCTTTTGACAAAATACAATATCCCTTCATGATAAAGGTCTTGGAGAGAACAGGGATACAAGGAACATACCTAAACATAAGTAAGGCAATACTCAGCAAGCCAACAGCTAACATCAAACTAAATGAAAAGAAACTCCCAGAGATTCCATTGAAATCAGGAACAAGACAAGGTTGTCCACTCTCCCCATATCTATTCAATATAGGTCTTGAGGTCCTAGTTAGAGCAATAAGACACCAAAAAGAGATCAAGGGGATATGAATCAGAAAAGAAGTCAAACTCTCACTATTTGCTTATGACATGATAGTTTACATAAGCGATCCCAAAAATTCTACCAAGGAACTTCTACATCTCATAAACACTTTCAGTAATGTAGCAGGATACAAGATTTTTTTTTTTTTTTGGTTTTTCGAGACAGGGTTTCTCTGTGGCTTTGGAGCCTGTCCTGGCACTAGCTCTGTAGACCAGGCTGGTCTCGAAATCACAGAGCCTCTGCCTCCCGAGTGCTGGGATTAAAGGCGTGCACCACCATCGTCCGGCAGGATACAAGATTAACTCAAAAAATCAGTAGCCCTTCTGTACACAGATGATAAAAGGGGTGGGGAAGAAATCAGATAATCAACACTCTTCACAATAGCCACAAATAGCATAAAATATCTCAGAGTAACTCCAAGCAAACAAGTGGAAGACTTGTATAACAAGAACTTTAAATAACCTAAAGAAGACACCAGAAAGTGGAAAGATCTCCCATGCTCTTGGGTAGGCAGAATTAACATAGTAAAAATGGCAATATTACAAAGGCAATCTACAGATTCAATGTAATGCCCATCAAAATCCCAACAAAGATCTTTATAGAACTCAAAGGAATGATATTCAACTTCATATGGAAAAGAAAAAAAAAAAAAACAGGATAGCCAAAACAATCCTGTGCAATAAAAGAACTTCTGGAGGCATCACAATCCCTGACTTCAGACTGTACTACACAGCTACAGTACTGAAAACAGCCTGGTGTTGGCATAAGAACAGACAGGAGGACAAATGGAACCAAATAGTAGACCCGCATATTAATCCACACACCTTCAAACACCCGATTTTTGACAAAAAAGCAAAATACATCAAATGGAAAAAAGAAGGCATATTTAACAAGTGGCGCTGGCATAACTGGATATCAACGGGTAGAAGAATGAAAATAGACCCATATCTATCACCATGCACAAAACTCAAGTCCAAATGAATTGAAGACCTCAACATAAAACCAGTCACACTGAACCTTATAGAAGAGAAAGTGGGAAAAGTACAGTTGAACACATTGGAATATGATACCACTTCCTAAATATAACTCCAGCAGCACAGACACTGAGAGAAACAATTAATAAATGGGGGCTCCTAAAACTGAAAAGCTTCTGTAAAGCAAAGGACACAGTTAACAAGACAAAACGACAGCCTACAGAATGGGAAAAGATCTTCACTAACTCCACATCAGACAGAGGTCTGATCTCCAAAATATAGAAAGAATTCAAGAAATTCGACACCAAAAGAACAAATAATTCAATTTAAAAATGGAGTGCAGACCAATGATGTCATTCTATAAAACCCTTTGAAGTGGATAGTATGTGGTGGCAAATGAAACCCCTACTGGTATAAAAACCCCTACAAGGCACTAAGAACTCAAGATTTCTTTTTCTAACTTTATAGTTCCTCCTGATTCCAAGTAACACATCTTGTTCCTGTGGTCAGTGTTGTCTCATGTTTTATGTGGTGACAAAGAGTATTCTTAGAATATCAAGGAAATGGAGCTTAGTATAAATCAAGGTAGATCTCTGAGAGAAAGAGATGATTGCCAAAGCAAGGAAGGAGGAAATGTGTAGAACATATAAATCTGCTAACTCTCATGACATAGACTGATCACTTACTGTTTTATCCTCTGTATATATTAACATGTGACATCATTGAAGTACTGTATCTAAAATTAAAATAAATCAAGAATACATTATATCTTTAAAAGTTACAGTGATAGTTAAAGGAAGTAGGAATTTTAATTGAGACTTACCAAGAGTTATTATAAAACCATTGGGTATTCCCTAACTAGAATAAGTAGATTGGAATTCAGTTTACCAAGTCAGCCTTCTTCCACTGTCTTAGTGGAAAAGGTGCTATAAAGGCATTGGCTAATCCTTACTAATCTGCAGTGACACAGCGTTTCTGGGCAAGCCAACACTTATACCAAACCACAAATTATGTAAAGACACAATGTTGCCTTCTTCTGTAGCTTTACCAAATTGGAATTAGTTTAATTTTTACCTTTTAAGAATATAGAAAGAATTCAAGACTACTACAAGTAGAGACTTTCACTTTAGGGTAGAGGGGAATCTTTCTACAGGAAAGTCTCTCCTTGGTGTCGTTTCCCAGGAGTTGACTGTGAAAGGCAACCAATTTTTGAAAATTCAGTTATCTTATATAGTGTGCCTCCTAATGAGGACAGATCACTCCAGAAGAACAAGGTCCTCTAAAACAACTGAGCAAAGCTCGTATGAACTCACAGAGATTGGAACAGTAACCATAGGGTAGACACAGGTCCTCTGTGTATATACAATAACTTTTAGTTAGTGTTTTTATGGGACTCCTGAATTTGAAAACCAAGGAGTCTCTGATTCTTGTTCCTTCTATTAGGGCTCACTTATTTTTCTCTTGGCCTATGTTGCCCAACTTCTATAAGATGGCTTTCATTTTACCTTATGTTTTCTTAAGTTTTGTTGTTATCTCTTAGATGTCTCTTCTAATAAGAGACAGAAACTAAACAAATGAGAAGGAAAAGGAGCAAGGGAGGAACTGAGCAGAATAAAGGGAAGAGAAATTGTATTTACATTATATTTTATGAGAAAAAAGTTATGATTAATTAAGTGAGGAATATAAAGTACTTCATAATGTCTCAGATGTAATCACATTATTTGTTTAATTTTAATTCTCATAATACTTATCAAAACATTATAGTTTTTCCTTTTTCTTTAATAATGATTTATAAATTCTCCCTAATAAATCCATTATACAAAAATATTTCTCTTTAATACTAACATTCTTTTTTATCAAAACACATACTTTATATCTACATATCTTTTCTATTTGATTTTTTTTGTAAATGAAAGTAATTACATTTGGGCCAGTGAGATCATTCATATAGTAAAAATACTTTCAGCCAAGCCTGATGACCTCAGTTCAATTCTTAGGAACCACATGTGGAAGGAAAACACCTTACTTTGGTGTTCTATTGCTGTGAATGGACTCCATGACCATGAAAACTCAAAATGAAACATTTAGTTGGAAGCAACTTACAGTTCAGAGGTTTAGTCCATTATCATCATTGTGGGAAGCATGCAGTCATGCATGCAGACATGATGCTGGTGATGAGCTGAGAGTTCTACATACAGATTGGGTGGACTGGTAGCAGGAAGAGATTGAGACACGGGGCCTGGCTTGAGCAGCCGAGACCTCAAAACTTACTGCCAGTGACACACTTCCTCCAAAAGTCCATACCCACTCTAACAAGGCCACCTCTCCTAATAGCGCCAGTCACTATGGGCCTACTGGCACCTTTTTATTCAAACCACCAAGAAGACTATGGAAATCCAGATTGTATCCTGACATTCACATGTATAGTATGGTGTATTGTCATCGTTACATTCACACACACACACACACACACACACACACACGTAATATTAAAAATAAATTTGATAGATTACATTGCATCATAGAAGTTAGTTATTAAGTTGAGTACACCTCAAAGGAGAAATTATATTCATCATATAATAAAATACATTAAGATTATATCTAAATTCCAAGGTATCCCTAAAGTCCTTGAAAAGAACTTCTGTATCAAGACAGATCAAGGTGGGAGGTTTGCCTCAGTATAGTTCATGGAGACCAGGATAGAAGAAAAAAAATGGTTGAAAGTGTTTTGAAAACTAAAGAATAGTCTTTGATGTATGAAATTTAAACATAGATTAGTTCTTTTAGAATGTGACATGGAGATTATGCTATCCTGATGGGTGCTCTTTATTGAACTCTGATTCTTTGGAATAGCAATAAATGCTCTTAGCTGCTGAGCCTACTGCATCTAGAAGTCATTTAAACAAATTAAGAAGATGTACCTTTGTCTATGTTACCCAAAGCAGATCTCTATCTCAAGAAAATATATCTCAAGTTGGAAGGGGGAAGGAAGAGAGGGGAGCAGAAAAAATATATAGCTCAATAAAAAAATTAAGAAAGAAAATATATTTGATATACAGAGTACTACATTTTATGTATTTATCAGAATGTTGAATTTTGATCTGAAGAATTTAAAAATCCTATAATTATAGTTACTATAGATATATTTATTTCAATTCTTTGTTTTAATTTTCATGACCATTTTACAACCTAGTTTGACCTCCTCATTGTATTCTTATCATTTCTTGGAATATTCTAATTTAAGACAAGCCTGATTTATAATCTAATCTTTGTGTCTTTCCTTTTTCTTTAATTATTTTAAGAAAACAAATCTTTATACTTACGTCATTGCAACCATTCTCTGTGTTCTGCTTTCTGGATCCCTTTTCCTTTTTTTAATATCATGAGATATAATAGCAAAAACACAGACCTTTATAAATATACTAAAAGAGAAAAGCACATACCCCTAAAGATCTTTACCCATTAACCTTACAATTCCAGTTTTATCTAGGAAGAAATCTGCCTCCCTAAAGCATTTAGAGATAGCAGAGTCAATTCTTCATATCATAACATGCAGACTGATTCGCCAGAACATGTCTCATGATGCTGCTTCTGGAAATGGAGGCTATGTAATCTATTCTCACATTTATAACTGTGAAATAAGTCAGAAAGCAATAGCCACAGCTAAAACCCAGAAAGACAAAGCCAAATAGATGGGTGCCTTACAACTGAGACCACTTAAGGCACAGTAAATTAGAACAAGCCAGAACAGATAAACATGTTAGACTGGAAACCACACAGGCCACAATCTAGGAAGACAAATCAGAATAGGTCAGTACCCCCGGCCATGGATGGGAAGGATGGCCTATTACCTGGTTAATAAAGAACAGAGGAGTGCTTTTTAACTGTGGGAAAGATATGTTTTTAAACTCGGGATTGAAACCAGAGAACACAGAAACTCAACTTGTTCTGTGAAGTGGAAATTGTTGGAAAGTCCCCAAATGAAATCACTAAGCAGCACTTTGTGAGATTTCTTGTCCTGGAAAACAAGGCTGTTCCGATATCAAACAGCCTTCAAAATGAAGTACATGTGTGTATACATGGGATGCAAAAATACGGACTTGGAAGTTCCCCAAACAAAGCATGTAGAGAGAAGGGTAATGTGAGATGTGAGGGGTCTCCAAGAGCTTCCAGAACAATTGCTAGTGTGTTTCCTGCTTAACAAAGATCTTCCATAGACTTGAAAGTCTTTACCAAACTAAAGGAAAAATCATCCTGTCTACCTGACTCCCACTGAGTCATGGAAGTAGCTTAGAGACATTTTTGAATATGACGTGTGATAGTTAATCTTGGCTATCAACTTGACTACATCTGGAATTAGCTGAAACCCAAGCAGCCTGGTGCAACCTTGAAGGGTTTTTCTTGATTTGGTCATTTGAGGTGAGAAGATTCACACTCAATCTGGGTCATTGTGTTCAGAAGATCCACCCTAAATCTAGGCCTCACCTTCCGGTGGCAGCCAACATAAGCAGACATGGAAGAAAGAAGCTTGTGCTTTTTGCCTGCTTGTCCTCTCTCTCATGCCATCATCTGTGAGTGTAGCTGAGGGATTCCTTCACTGATATTAGAACCTATTCCTTAGAGATTCCTTGTAGACTGAAGATCAGCTGAGACACCCAGCCTTGTTGACTGAACCACTACCAGATTCTTGGACTTAATCAGAAGACAGCCATTGATGGATTAACTAGACGACAACCTATAAACCAATCTAATAAACCACCTTTTAATGAATATAGATCCATTCTATCAGTTCCTCCAGAGAAACCTGACTAGTACATGACTTTCCTGAAAGTCAAACTAAAACAGTTCATTTGTGAGTACACCATTGTGACAATGTATTAAAAAATTTAAAAGGGGAAATGATACAAAACAGCTTATGAGACAATTGATTTCTCAAACCAACAATGAAGAAATGTTATTTCTGTTATTTCCACCGACACTCATGGGTCTACAGCAAGAATGAATGTGCTTAATAATAGCAATGAATCCTCCAGGTTTACAATATAAGATCATTTATTCTAAGAACTTGTTCCAACTCTTAGTTCCACAACCACTTGACTTTAAAAAGACATTATATATATA
>NW_026068049.1:4427490-4436356 GCF_014885135.2 Alexandromys fortis | reverse complement strand
GACAGTGAAGTTGCACACCTTTAATCCCAGAACTTTGGAGGCAGAAGCAGGTGGATCTCAGTGAGTTCCAGGCCAGCCGAGTCTGTAAAGCCAGTTCCAGGACAGGGTAAGACTGTTACACAGAGAAATTCTGTCTAAAATAAAAATATTACATGAAAATTGCATCTGTGTAGTTGCTGAAGTTCTTTATTGAAAAGGATGATTACCTGTGTTTAACTAAAAGGACATAGGACAAATTCAGATGTCAGGCTTTATCCTGGGAGACACTGTAGAGTAGATTGGTGGTGACTTTATTACAGTCCACTATCTTGTTGCAAGTTGCTTTAGGACACACATAGTTCTTTTTTTTTTTTCAAAGTTCTAGTGATGAATGAGGACCTGTGTTCATATAGCTTTCAAAATTCTGCATCCAACTCAGTCCACTGTGTTTAAAGCACCAAAGTTGGTTATAATCCAAAGTTGTCGTCCTAAATGACACCTTTTAAAATAGCCGTATGAAAGAGATTTCTGTGTTCATCCAGGGAGAAAAAAGCTTTGTCATTTGGGATCCAACTTGTCACTAAACTCCTCTAGGTTTCCCTGGCATGCCTCAGCTGAAAACTGCATCCCCTTTCCATGAAGTCCTTCCTGCTGCGCCCTGGATGTGTTAATGGATTTTGTCTTCACACAGGCAGGTAGCCTTGCACTTTTCCATCAGCAGTTTATGTTCACAGCCTGCTGAGTTCTTCAAGGACTCACAGTTACTAAGGGAATCTTCAAACTCACAGCTATTGGCTGCAATGAAAACAGTTTGGGTTAACTTATTGCCATTATCTGCAAAGCAGAAAAGTAGCCGCAGAAAAGCCCACCCATTAAGACATCCATGGAGAGGTAGAGACGAGAAACACACTAGCGTCGTTGCCACTGTGGTGGTCTCAAGTGACCCAGGGACGACCCATTGACTGAGTCCACTGGCTCACCCGTCACTTTTTCTTATTTTTAATTCAATGGCATGTTTCTAAAATGAGTTTACTTAACTTATATCCCCTGGCAGTCAAAGATAAAAGGAGATATAAGCATGTCTATAACTGCTGAGTCGGATACAGAACCCACTAGATAAATGTAGCTATTTCAGTGCATCATAAACGCAATTAGTTTCTTAGCCTAACTCTGTCATTTCAAGTACCCAAGATCACATTCGTGGCTAATCTTCTCAGACAGATGTTGCAGAGACTCCTCTTATCTCCCATTCTGGAAACCTAACTTTACACATTCAGGAGTAAATGCCCTTTGTGAGTGGGCTGATACAAGGACAGTGTGCCACGTTTTCCTCAGACCCTCAAGGTTGATTATTTATGGGTGTTAGTATTCAGGCATCTGTACTGGAGTGCCGTTGCGGTTCTCACAGCTGTAGCCACACAGAGCCTAAGAGCACCTCCTGAACACATTTGCTACATTCCCTTCTGAAAAGTTCCTGCTCACCTCTTATCTTTCTCTTTCTCTCTGTCTCTATCTGCCCCCTCTCTGCTTCTCTGGCTGTCTGTGTTCCCCCTTCTTTCTCTCCTCTCCCCCTCCTCTTCCCTCCCTTCCTCTCTTCTCTTCTGCTGCTCTGGTCCTCAGAGGTCAGTCTCCCCCCTTCCCTTCCCACTTTTTTACATTCCCTTTCCCCTAATAAAAATCTCCCTAGCAGAGAAAAATGTTTAGCTCAATAAAATCAATTTTTAAAAAAGAACCCTCTATGTGAACTCTGTCGCATGGTGTCATTCTCTTAGGCTGCTTTTTTTAAAGTACAATTATTGGGTACGGTCTCTTTGAAGCCCTCCTACAATCTCAAGGACAGAGCATTCCAGTAACTTTGCTTCTAATTCTGGAGCAGGAACCACGCAGGTATAGTCGATCTGTTCCTGGCAAGCATGGCTCCCTGTCTATTTGGCTCACAATGCAACAGTGCTCATTGCAGCATTTAAACTGTTTCCCCGCTGCTTCTGAACTTGCTCCCATTTGCAGTTTCTGTTTCCTGGTGCCAGAAGGTCTTAGGAAACATGACTGACACCTCGCTTTATTTAAAATTTCCTGTTTTATACTCCCTGAAAGTAGGGTATATTCCTAACTGTTTAGCAAGTAGAATTCTGCAGAGGTAGAGTGATTCAACACATTTTCTTAGTAGTCTGTAGCTTGGATGCTAATATTTTAAAATTATAGCTATAGAATTGAGTCAGGAATGATGCTAAATAAAAGTGAACATATTTGAAAGATAAAAATCTCAATGAGTGATTCAATTCTGTCATTCACAGTAATTTAAACAAAAAAAAAAAAAACATCTGAAGGGTTGGGCCCCAATAGTTATGCCTGTTTCTATTAATGAAAAATAAGATACGTGGCATTTTTGTTATTTATTCATTTGTAGCCATGTTTTCTCTATAAGCCAATAGTATATGCACATTAGATATTGTAATTAAATATTTGCAAAAATACCTACCACCTAATTATAGGAAAAAAGTGATCATTTTAAAAGTAAATAGTATGTTTCTGAATATATTAGAGAAATGAAAAAAATCAACATTTTTTTCAAAGAATAGTACTGGGAAATGTAAGAGGAAAAGCAGGATCTCAATTCATGCAGGTATACAGAATTTGAATTTTTAAGTTATGAGAATATGTGTGCCTCAAGTCTATAAGTTTAGCACCTGCATTCAGGTACCTGGAAGTGGATTTCAAATATCTTGAAATTGGAGTCATGGGCTGTTATGAATTATTAAGATCAGTTATGGCAATGGAATCCAGGTCCTCTGTTTGAACAGCAAATACTCTTAATTGCTTTGTTTTTTAATATCACTTTGGGCCTGTTGATATTAAGTTTAAAGAACAATATGTGAATGACTTGCAAGGTGAATAGTCTCTGCACATCACTCTCACTGGGGGTAGAAGGTCCATTATGTAGCTCAGGTAAAATTCTTCTCATTACAAATAAAATATAAGTTAGTAAAGTGTATAAACTACTTATTCTAGCGCTTCTCCTGAGTAAATTGTTTTCTTCTTCTAAGAATACATCACTTAGCTGATTTTACCATTTCCAGATAGATAACATACTGACTGTCGAATGACCCACCAGCGGCTCCCATGACACTTACTGCATAATCCGTTCTCACAGTTATTGGGACAGCTAGCACACGGTTCCCCTTGCTTGTAAGGAGTGGCCTTTGTCAACGCATTGTTACCGCTGAAATTTAAAGCATACAATTATTTTTCTCTCAGTTGCACTTTTATAGACCAAAGAATCAGTGAGCACATGTCCATGGCTATGCATGATTTTCAATTTTGTTTACATTATTTTATAAGCAAAACTGAAAATACTGATTTCCACAGCATAACTCAGACAACAGTAACAATTAAGAACACACTTCACACATGAGCCCCTTTGCTCTATGTTGCTGGCTGTTGCTGAGATAAAACAATGACTAAAAGAAACTTTGCGGGGGCAGGAAGGGTTTTATTTAACTCATAGCTTACAGTCTGTCATTGAGGGAAGTCATGGCAGGATCCTGGAGGCAGGAGCTGAAGAAGGCACGGTGCAGATTTAAATGGTGCTTACAGGCTGCACCCAGGCTCAAGTTCAGCTTCCTTTCCTTCAGGCTAGGTCTACCTACCTAAAGGTGGCATGGCCAGCAATGGGCCAGACCCTCCTACATTAGCCATCAGAAAATGGCCTCGCAGACAGGGACCCGGGCCAATTTAATACAGGAAATTCCCTAATTTGAAGCTCCTTCCCAGCTGTGTCAGGGTGACAACCAAGACCAACAATGACACACCGTCTTTCTAACCACAATAATTCATCAAACTAAGTAAGGAAATGGAGGTAACTGGCATCTAGAATTGTCCCCTTCAATTGCCAGACAGATGAAATCATGACTAAGGCAAGACACTCGCAGGTGTGGGTTTAGGAATCCCATCACTCTAGAGAAAGAATATCTCATAAATGGCAGTGCGGTATTAGAAAACTACTAATATTGGAAAGCTGAGCTAGTCCACGGTTACTCTAAAATCGAAAATAAAGTTTCAGCATTTGTTTTCTGGCTGAGAGAGAGTGAGTTTACACTGTTTGTACATGGCTAGTAGCAAGTACCTAAGCCGCTCTGTATGAGAATTCTACAGTTACTATGAAGAGAATGTCAGTTTGCAAAGCTTAGATCTGTTCCAGCATTCAAGGTATACTATCTTACAGGAATGAATTTTTGACTTATGATGATCATTAGCATGTGGACCATGAGCTTGAGAATACATAGGAATCTAAATCCTAATTGTGCAAGTGACACAAGAGTCCAAGGTGACACCATTGAGTCTCGGTGCATTGAGCACACACTTAGAGAAACAAACCCTGAGGGTTCTAGACAAGAGCTATAGGGTCATCCCCCAGCCTCCTCCCACTATCCATTCCATATCTTGTTTCTTTTTTTTCTCAATAAAATTTCATTTTATTAAAAATTTATTTTCTGGTACTGGCAAGAAAGCTCAGCAGGTAGAGTAGCTTGCTTTCAAATCTGATGACTTGAGTTCGAATACCAGAAACCACACAGTAAACAGAGAGAAACAACAGTTTTTTTGTAGATCTTCTGATAACCTCCATATGCACACCATGGAACACATTTACACATGCATGCACATATGCACTAGTAAACACATTAAAATTATTTTTCAAATCTGGAAAGTTCAGATAGAGAGGCTGAGGAGGTGATTGCTTCATCATTCTTGAGTTGAAAAGATTTTTAGTGAAAATTTAGAAGTTGTCAGCATATTGAAGAAATCCAATGGCCCAACATGAGACGAAATTAAAAGACTGACTTAATAGAAAATATTCAAGTATACTGAGCACTCCAAAATTAAGAACTAAAAGTATCTGAACTTTCCATGTCTTGTTTCTTGCATCTGCTTGAGGGATGCTTTTATGATCAAGGAATAAATTTAGTTACAAATCTCCATGGTCTGTGAACTCTCTAGTCAAGACTAAAAGATGTATTGGCAGAGAAACAAGTTCTGAGTTCAAAGCTCTCCTACTCAAGTCTTCTTTCACCTGAGTAACCATCACTCAACAAATCTGACAAGAAGTGTGGTCCCCACCCCTTCCAAAGAGTAAGTATAATTAAAATGGAAAGTATGTTGTGGCTACACACGTGGAATAGCAAAGTTTGTGTGGCCGATGTAAGGTTTTCCTATTTTGTAGGTAACAAGGAATTGAAATATTTGAATAGAAAAAAAAAAAGGTGAAATCAAGTTCATCCCTTTTGCAAAACAACTGCTTAATTCATTTACCCTAGCATTCAAAATGTAAAGTCCTGCAGTGTGAAATTAGCAAAATAGATAACGTGAAACCTGAGAAAAATTCACAACACAAGGTTCCTTGAATGAAGG
This sequence comes from Alexandromys fortis, assembly GCF_014885135.2. NCBI lineage: Eukaryota > Metazoa > Chordata > Mammalia > Rodentia > Cricetidae > Alexandromys > Alexandromys fortis. The sequence goes on along the minus strand of NW_026068049.1, from coordinate 4,430,971 downwards.
ACCTAAGGAAGGATAGTTGAAAGAAAGGACATCATTTCATCAGTGAAGATGGAGATCTTAGATCTTTACATTCAGAACTGCACTCTTCTCTGACAAATTAACATTGCCTAGATCTTCAAAATAAAACCCTGACATTTGCTCTTCACTTGGTGGGGTTACATTTCTGATTCTGGTTTGCTTTATATAATAACTTTCAAATATTAGTTTGCAGGTAAAATTACACACAATTCTGGAGTGCGTACTTACGCAGGACAGTATTGGCAAACGTAGAAATATTTCAGGGTATTTTGATTGGGACAGTAAGCAACTCCACATCCAATTTTGTAAGATGAATACCAAACAACCTACAAGACAAATGCTTGGATGTTTAATAGAAAAGTGGTAAAATATTCAAAAATAAATATTGACCTATATAGAATATAAATATGTGGCTATAATAGTCATTTACATTTACCATATAAAATTTTTATTTTGAGTATCACAGTAATAAAATTTTATTTTTAATACCTTTTAAAACTAAGCATGTTATGTGGGATCACTATTTTATCCATTTGTAATGAAAGGGTATACTGCATGCTTTCCTATCATTAATTCTCCAGACCCTGGTCATAAATTAATATATCTTAAGGAATCAATCAAATGACAGAACTATATAATACCCACTCAGCCTGTCTCCTCAATTGAACATAGGAATGGGTCATCTGCTGGCAAAGCTTTCGTCATTGCATTGCAGTGTTTATTCCTATGGCATCTCCATCCATCTGCTCACCTGAGTATAATGTCCAACAGCTGCATTGGGTTGTGCTCCTACACCGTAAGTAAAATATTCATTTTCGTCATACCAGCTTTGAATTAACGTTGACCAAGGAGTAGGGTCACTTGACATATAGAGATTTTCACCACATCTGGTACCTGGGAAGGAAAATATTTATGAGGAAAACATTAAAACATTCAAAGGCAAAATAAATTGACTATACAAATGCAAAATGCTGTACGTCAGCCATAGTGCCTATGCTGGGTAATCGTTGGTTGAGGTGGGAGCATGGTGCCTACTTCTTAGATTAATTAACTAATTAATAGATTAATAATATATTAATCTTATGAGAAGACAGTCATCTCAGTCAGTTAAGCTGGCCTAAGCATGCAATTATTTGAAGCGGCTCTGAATGCTCCATTCTGTTAAATGGAGAATGTTCCATTCTTCTCCATTTGCACTGTCAAAACTGCAACTAACTCGGCACACTAAATTCTTTATGTGTGTATGTGTATGTGCTCTCAGCATTGTGATGCAGGCCTAGGAAACAGAAGAGGTCAACACTTGCATGTTTTCTTAAAATATTCAATCTCCATGACTTTTGATTATGATTTCAAAACATCAAGTATTTTGCAGCAAAACTAATGAACAACTGAACACAACCAGATGTATATCATAAAAATAGAGATCAGAATACTGAACAGCTGTGCATTATCAAAATGTGGGTGCAGGTGATGAGATTTGATAATGCTTCAAGAAAAACATCTAGTGAGACATGACTTCAGTGTGTTCTCTGACCTGTCTTTTTCTCCCTAATGTTGTTTTTCTAATTTGAGAATTTTTGCAATAAAGGATGCCACATGCTCTGCTGGTATTAGTGCTATCTTTCCAAGTCTGAGCTCAGAGAGAACAAATGATAATCACATGAAACATTTGCATAATATAAACAAACATGAACCACATTATAATTATATTTAAATCATAAATGACTTGGAAAGATAGCACTAATACCATTTATGTGCAAATTATTAATGTAATATCCTAGAAATACCTGATATTGTTGAATTTATTCACTTATGAAGCAGTCATATATATAAAAGTACATACTGGTTTTTCGGGCTTCTGCATTACTGTGCTCTAAAGTACACTTATTAGCCCACTTCTGAGCATTTCCAGTTGTTTCTGTGCTCCATTCCTAAATATCAAATGAAAAAGAAAATTACATTTAATGATCCAACCATAACAAAAGCATATAATTTGATTGGTTAGCAAAACTTTAAAATTTCATTGGAAGATTTTTCTAATTATCACTGTTATTAAAATGTCTCTTTTGCGTGTTTTAATTTTGTTTCCACATGAAGAGAAGTCCATCAAGGTTGTGTAAAAGGGCAAAATACTCAACAATCAAGCCACATCTATGATGTTTGTGAATGATGCTAAATACTGATACTTGTGAAGCATTCTAATGATATTTTAATATTATAAGGTGTTCTGAGTTATTCCAAAGTTCTTTGATGCCTATTCCTTTCATGTGGAAGAGATGGGCTCGGATGAGATAAAGGGATATTAGTATTGTGTGCTGGAAAGTACTGTATATTAAGAAGAACGTAGTATTGAAAATGGAGATATGGCTCTGTGACTGAGAGAACCTACTGCTCATTTGCAGAAGTCCTGTGTTTGGTTCCCATAGCTGTCCATAAACCAACTTCTAGTGGGGATCTAATGTCTGTGCGTGGCCACACTCACACACAGAAACACAGAAAAAAAAATATCCTCTCAAGAAGTAAGACCCAGAAAGACAGAAAATGCCTTTATGCATGCCAAGGAAAGACAACGAACAAAATGTTTCACACAGGATTCTCAAAGGGTTGGTTTCTAATTCTGCCTAACTTATTAGATAAAAAACCTGAAATGTCTTTTAGCCATGTTAAAAATGAGAACAATGGACTCTTTCTCACATAAAAATGAATAAATAAATAAATTAGTAAAATAGCAAAATCAAAACAGGAACTCTAGGCAGCAATGTCAGAGGTGCAGCAGGTGGCAACTGAGCTTCAGGAGATCAGACACAGCACACTGATGGCTGAATCTCAAATAGGCAAGGTGTCTACGGCCATACCACCCTGAACGCTCCCAATCTTGTCAAATAGGCAAGGCCCCAAGGGTTTCAGATCCTAATTAGTCTCTTGCTATTGCTGTCTTGGCATATTTGCTGCTGACATTTTTCTCTGGTATTAGGCATGGTGTCAACAGGTGTGGGGAGAATTCCACTACTTTTAATGCTGTGTGATTATCTCACAAAAATATCCTGTTCTGCTGGGCATTTTTACCTGTGGATTATTATGAGGATGATTTCCTCCTAATCTGTGCTGTTTAACTGAAACAATGATTTATACAATAATAATGTTAGTTTAGATAGAATTTTGATGATTAAGGGTTTTAACAAACACAGTAAGGGATTGTGATAGGGGTTAGTTTAGTGGGAAAACTAATATAGGTAAAGACAGGATATGGTGTTGCCACCACCCTTGACAAAGCAGGCTCTACAAAGGATAGAAATTAAGAACAAGGAAGTGTCACCAGCTAGAACTTAGTTTCTCTTGAAGAGTCGCATAGAGTGTAGCTTAGGTTAATGATTAAGAAAAACAATTGTTTCCTAGACAAGGCTAGCTTAAGTTCTCTTAGTCTCAATCTTGGGAGATGTGTTCATAGGTTTCAGTGTGCATC
>NW_026068049.1:4417090-4427350 GCF_014885135.2 Alexandromys fortis | reverse complement strand
TTTGGTGCCTGTCTCGGAACTAGCTCTTGTAGACCAGGCTGGCCTCGAACTCCCAGAGATCCCCCTGCCCCTGCCTCCCGAGTGCTGGGATTAAAGGCTTGCGCCACTTGATTAGCTCACATGCCTTTCTTGTTAAGATGGGTTGGTGATCAAGGGGATGATCAATTCCTTGTACCCATTTCTGCCTCAACTTCCTGTTATAAAAAAAAAACCTGTTGATGTGTGGGTGTGCACCCTGAAAATTTAAGGTAATACTGACTGATTTCTCTTCATATATAAAAGTTTATATTTGTTATTCTTTTGAGATTTTTTTAATATTACCTTCTGAGATATAGCAGGGTGGGTCTTGGACCTTCCCCAAAGCAATATGCCCTCTCTGAGGAATGGATAGGGGGTGGGGTGGAGGGAAGGTGGAGGGAATGGGAAGTGGGGAGGTAATGAGAACTGGGATTGGTATGTAAAATGAAAAAAAAAAGATAGTTTGTTTTCCTTTTTAAAAATAAATAAATAAATGTAACTACACTGTAATTATTTTTATATTGTCTAAATGAATCTGTTGGGTTTTTTAAGCTGTAAGGGAAAAATAAACACACAGAAGGGATATTTCCGGATAGAGGTAATAAAAGAAATAAAAAGATGAGAGGGATATAATAGAGAGCTCCTCAAGGTGTGTGTGTGTGTGTGTGTGTTATTCCCCTTTTCGCTGGCCACAGATAGTTAAGTTTTACCCCCTCAGAGAGAAAAGTCAAATTGAGTGTGCTGACTCTGTTGTTCCCGACCCCCGGTTCCTGAGTTGCTGAAGCCTGGTCCTTACAGAAGTAAGGAATATTTTAAACCATGATGTTAAGCCATCTCCAGCTGCTCCTATCCCCACAGCTGGCTCATCTCATTTCCACCAGAGTCTCTTACCATTTTTAGCATGTTGCTGGCTGTGGGGTTAACTGCTCTCCTCAGTTCATTGTGCTTATTCACAATCTCTCTTTGAACTTGCACCTGGCCGGTTAACAGTGCAGCAAAAGCAGGATCCTAAAGGAAAATAACTTTTAACGTTTTTGTAGATGACAGACAGTGAAGAAATTACTTCGACAACAACAAAAAATAATCACTTGAAACTATTATCACATAACATCACCCAAATAGAAAAGTGTTAGCTGTTCAGCAATGCCAATACATCTGTGTCAACAATTTTAATAGGAATAAGTAGACAGAAGACTTGGAAATGATGAGTCAGTCATTCCTAGACAAAAACTCCTCTGAGGTCACAAATGATAGTTTTGTATTTTATTTCAGCTTTCATTGGTGTGGGTGTGTATGTGTGTGTTAATACAGTCCTATAGGAGATGGTTCAGGGAGGTACTCTGAACACGACCAGAGAATAAAGGTTGATCAATAAATATTGATCATATTGGCCAGATACAAACCATGAGACTTATAACAGTGCCTGCATGTTAGTCTGGTGCAATAGGACATCAATATTATGAAAGGAAGACGCCACTTTTTGATTGAATTTAGGGCCAATCCATGAGCTGGAACCAAGTTCTGAGAATGCTAAAGTGGCAAAGAACCTGAGACTACATGGGCCATGTGATCTAAGGGAAAACCTACTATTATTCTGGTACAGGGACATAACAATAAAATAATGACACATCGCTATACCATGGATCAGTGCATCATTCAGGCCTCATCAGAGAAGCCTCTTCTTTCAGTAGATGAGAACTTTCAGTAGACCTACAATAGGACAATGTGCAGAGTGACAGACTTTGGAACACGCAGTCCTAAGTGAGATGACCGAAACAAAATCACCCCCACCACACATACCACCACCACCACCACCACCAAGGTTCAGGGATCTACGCAGAAGAAGGAACTTAATGTTGCTAAAGGCAAAAGTGATGGTGACGCCAAGGAAAAAGTGTTTTTGAAACACAAGACCAATATGCATATGGACTCACAGAGACTGTGGCAATACACAAAAGATCTGCAGAGGTTCACCAAACAAAAATCCCAGGCTTGAGAACTGAAACTTGACATGGAGTCCCACCCCTAACTGAGTAGCTATCTGCTGGCAAAGAAAAAAAAAATCAGTCTTCTCCAATGGAGTATCAGTGTCTTAGCTAAGGTTTTTACTATTGCTATGAAGAGACACCATGACCTTGGCAACTCTTATGAAGAAAACATTTAATTGTGGTGGCTGGCTTATAGTTTCAAAGGTTAAGTCCATTATCATCATGGTGGGGAATATGATGATGTGCAGACAGGCATTCTGTTGGCTACAACTTAGCTTGCAGACAATAGGAAGTTGACTGACTATCTGAACAGTATCCTGAACTTAGGAAACCTCAAAGCCCACCACCACAGTGACACACTTCCTCCAACAAGGTCACACCCACTTCAACAAAGTTATGTCTCCTAACTGTGCCATATCCTACAAGATTATGGGGTCCATTTGTACTTAAACTTTCACAGTGAGTACAACTGTGCTCCAGGGCAGGCCCTATGCCCAAGAATAATTTGCTAATCACCAACAGATGTCATTATGACTTAACTTTTTTGGCATTTTTGACTTGTTTTTTGTTTGTTTTGCTTTTGCATTTTGGATTTTGGTTGTGTTTTTGTTTTGTTTTGTTTTTTGTTAGAGAGAGAGAAAGAACATGAAGTTGGGTGAATATGGAGATGGAGAGGATCTGAGAGGAGTTGGTAGAGGGGAAAACATAATACATATCAAATTTAGATTAAAAATGAGATAACATTTTGTCATCAAACACTCATAGCAGAAGGCCTTAGACTTAACCTTTTGCATTTGGTCAAACCAAAATACGTATGATGAGAAAACCCCTTGATCCATAGACTACAGAGAACGTTGCTCTTTGTGGCATCTGCATTTGGCAATAGGACTTGCAGATTCAGTCTTAATTCCTATCTCCCGTCCAGCACATGGGCAAAACCATTAGGCAGCACATTTTCCAAGACTATTCAATACATACTTTTTAAATATTTTCAAATGTTTCCCACACAATTAGAGGGCAGCACGTTCATCTATTGAATGGAATGTTTCTTACTTTCTTCAGTTTACTAGTGAAATGTGATTGGTCCAGAGTTCATATTTTCAGCTTATCTTCATGATCATATGCACATGGCAGCTAAATCTCAGAGCAGAATGGGACTTTTGGTTGTTAGACAGGTTCTAAGCTTAAATTTATACAAGGGTGCAGTGTTCCAAGGGTGTGAGCAAGATTCTGAAGTATGTCTAATAGACACGCTGCTTTGTGTTCCTAAGAACACAGACTATTAGATAATGCCTTGAGCTAGCAGAAGCAGCACAAACATAGATTCATACTGGATAGTGGGTGCAAAAGTCAATCATCAGCAATGACCAATCCCAGAATTACCAAACATTCCCATGTTCCCGTTATTCTCAAAATGTGACTTAAATTAACTTCAAAACATAAAAATATTGGTGTTTAGACAGGAGGACCAATAGAACCAGATTGAAGGCCCAGATATTAATTCACACACCTACAAACATCTGATTTTTGACAAAGAAGCAAACATATATATATATAATGGAAAAAAGAAAGCATATTTAATAATTGGTGCTGGCATAACTGGATATCAACATGTAGAAGATTGAAAATAGTTCCATATCTATCACCATGCACAAAACTCAAGTCCAAATGGATCAAGGACCTCAACAAAAAGCCAACCACACTGAACCTCATAAAAAAGAAAGTAAGAAGTACACTTGAATGCATTGGCACAGGAGACCACTTCCTAAATATAACCCAGTAGAGTAGCACAGACTCTGAGAGAAACGATTGATAAATGGAACCTCCTGAAACTGAATAGCTTCTGTAAAGCAAACAGCATAATCAACAAGACAAAATGGCAGCCTACAGAATGGGAAAAATCTTCACCAACTCCACATCAGACAGAGGACTGATCTTCAAAATATATAAATAATTCAAGAAAATGGTCACCAAAGAGCAAATAATCCAATAAAAAATGGGGTATAGACATAAACAGAGAACTCTCAACAGAGGAATACAAAATGGCTGAAAGACACTTAAGGAAATGCTCAACATCCTTAGCCTTCAGAAAAATGCAAATCAAAACAATTCTGAGATTTCATCTTACACCTGTAAGAATGGCCAAGATCAAAAACACTGATGACAGCTTATGCTGGAGAGGATGAGGAACAAAGAGAACACTTCTATAATGCTGGTGGGAGTGCAAAGTGGTACAGCCCCTTTGGATATTAGTATGATGATTTCTCAGAAAATTAGGAAAAAACCTAACTCAAGACCCAATAAACCACTTTTGGGTATATATCCAAAGGATGCTCAATCATACCACAAGAACATGTGCTCAACTGTGTTCATAGTAACATTGTTTGTCATAGCCAGAACCTGGAAACAACCTAAATGCCCCTTGACTGAAGAATGGATAAGGAAGGAAAATGTGGTACATTTACACAATGGGGCACTACACAGGAAAAAAAAATTACATCTTGAATTTTGCAAGGAAATAGATGGATCTAGAAAGCATCACATATTGAGTGAGGTAACCCAGACTTCAGAAAGACAAGTATCATATGTATTCACTTTTAAGTGGCTTTTAGTCATAAAGCAAAGAAAACCAGCCTACAATTCACAAGAGAGAGATACTCGGATCTAATCTACATGGGAAGTGGAAAAAGACATGATCTCTTGAGTAAATTGGGAGCATGGGAGCATGGGAGCATGGGAGAGGGTTGAAGGGGAGGGGAAGAAGAATGGAAGGGAGAAGAGAAAATGTATAGCTCATTAAAATCAATTAAAAACGTGTTTAAAATGCATTAAAACTTGGTTTCTTAGGGTAAGAAATACTTTCTGATTGTTATTCCATTATGTTTTGTCTTGAAATTTCTATGTATAGCTATGATTATTTTTATATGAGTATCAATAGAGTTTTATTGGAGAGGTCAGAAAGTAAGATATATATCAAGTCTAAAATTACCAAAAATCAGAATCTATCCTTAAGAGTTCATAAGGCATAAAAAATATGATAGGTGAAGTCTATATGAAGAGAGATCAATTTATTAAGGATAACAAACAGTTCACAAAAGATGACTCTTGGTTGGGATTTGAAAAGATGTACAGTTTTCATCGGACCGGAGAGAAACATAGAAAGTCATGCTGAGAGAGATTATCAGTAAGCAATTAGTGGTGCCAAAACCCAATGACATCTCACTGGATAATGACTTTTAGGAACGAAGGCCAGGAGTTGAACCAGGAAGTAATAAAATGGTGAGGGTCCGAGGGAAAATCATTTAAGGAAGAAAAGATGGAAAACTGTTATATAAAAGTCTTTGAGAATAAGAAGCAAACTTTCTCCAGGCTATGAATTTGGCTATTATAATGACATCTTGAAATTTGCGGACAAACAAATGGATCTAGAAAATAATATATTGAGTGAGGTAACCCAGAAAGACAAATAACATGTACTCACTCACAAGTGGCTCTTAGACATAAAGCAAAGAAAAACCAGCCTACAATTCACAATCCCAGAGAACCTAGACAACTATGAGGACCCTAAGAGAGACATACATGGATTCTACATGGAAAGTAGAAAAAGACAAGATCTCCTGAGTAAATTTGGAGCATGGGGACCATGGGAGAAAGATGAAGGGGAGGGGAGAGAAAAGAAGGCCAGTGGAGAAAAACATACAGCTCAATAAACAGAGTTCTTTTTAAAAAGTGAAAAAAGAAAAAGAATATTGTAGGGACCTAGCACAGTATCTGTCATAGAAAAGCGTCCAATAAATATAAACTATTTGGGAAAAACAAAGGTGATTCTCAGACTGGTTACAGTTATGAATGCCAAATAGGAGCTGAACAACTATCAAGGTCTTCATTTCTAGTTAGTGTTGAGTTCTAAAAGTCATAGAAGAGCATGAAAAGAGACAACAAAGATGACAGTATCGCACATTCGCAGGCTTCCAGGTCAGGAGGAGAACTCCATCTGCGAGCCTTACACACACTTACAAGGATGGCTGGCCTTGTTCTTGGATCATTAAAGCATAAAATCATGTGTGAAATAGGGAGTCTGAATTCAATATTCCGCACAGTAGCAGTATTTTATGTGCTAATACCAAGATCACTGATAAACACAAAAAGATTTTAGAAACAAGTCCAGTTATTTGTAAACAATAAAGAAATAGATAAATATACTGAAACAGGAAAAGAAAATGTAAATTTTATTCCTGAGCAATCACATAGAAATGGAAAGAAACAAAGAACATAGAAAATCCTTGGAGTAGAAGACCCATAATTAAGTAGCTCTTTAAACGCACATAACATGCTGTCTCTTTAAAATATGAGTTGTGAGTGACATGTGATTTTAATTGGAGATGACCTATTAAAGTGTGAAAGTGATTTTCAGCAATATATTTATTTGTGATAAATTGAGTAATTGCCCCCTCAAGATAACACATAACACATTCAATGGATCTATAAATATGGTCTTATCTGGGAAGAAAATGTCTTTACGGAAGTAATCTACTCAGGATCTTGACACAATATTATCCTAAAGTACCCAAGTGGAACGTGAATATCGGGCCCAGTGATTTCCTGAGAAACACAGAGAAGATTATATAAACTGGAAGGAAGAGGTTGGAGTGACATAGTCATCTGTCAATTGGTAGAAGTCAATATAAGAGAAATGAAAGAATCAATTCCTTCCGAAGTCCACCAGAGAGACCTCAATTCCAGACGTCTAGCCCCGACAGTTGTAGATAATACACTTCTACTGTGTTCAGTCGGCAAGTCTGGTAATTCTTAAGAACAGTGCTGTGAACTTTATCTATTATTTAAGCAATTATATGAAATAGTGTCATCTGTTTATTGACCATAGAATACTAGTGAAGTCTGTTGTGGTTGGACTTGTGCTATGTTGTTCACACCTGTGAACTTTCTCCTTGGAATATACTTTGGCTTTTCAAGTATCCAAAGGGCACATGTGACTGCAGGCCACCACAGCCATGAAAGATGGAACAGAAGACTTAGTCCCCTATTTCTGCCTTCTAGTGAAGTGCTCCATGACACCCATGGGCATTTTGCCACCTATCAGACACTGCATTCTTCTGCTCTCAAAGTGGCCCGCCCTTTTCCAAAGTTGACGCGTGCTCTGAGAGGATGCTCCCACCTCAACTTACCTTTCCTTCTGTGGGCAATGATTGCAGTAGCAAAGCAAAGAGAAACAGCATCACCTGGAATCAAGCCATGGCTGGAAGCTAGAAAAGCAAACAAATATCTTCACTGAAGTCAGTAGTGCGGGGACACAGGAGGGGAAATCGAGCCACCTGAATTATATGCCAAGTGCCTGTAACTCCCAAATTCACTCACAATTTAACAGGAGTCACTGTATTGTATAAATAGAATGACAGTGAAATGCTGTCATCTCTAAAAAGGACATGGACTGTAGACCTTGATGGCTGCCCTTGACTTAGGTGTGCAGTGACTTGGGAATTCCTAGCATCTTCCTGCAAATGTCTGTCGCCTTTTCTTCATCCAAAAGGGAATGTGAAAAACTCGATGATTCCTTTATAGTTAGTTAGGTTGCTGACACTCACCTTCCATCTCATTATTAAGAGAGACAGTTCAGGATTTTTTCACTGTGTCTCATCTCTCCATTTTCTATTCTCAGTGAGGAGAGAGCTACTTATCTATCTACACAGCCTCATGGTAAAACACAGATTAATAGAATTGGCTTAATTTAAGGTGTAAGCATTAGCTAGTAGGAAGCCTGAGCTAATGGATCAAACAGTGTTGTGATTAATATAGTTTCTGTGTGATTTATTTGGGTCTGGGTGGCTTGGAACAAAAGAACAGTCTCCAACTACAAATTGGCCCTTTCTTTTTAACTGCAAGATGTAGCCTTCCAGTAAAAGACCTGACAAAAGCTTTTTGTTTGTTGCATGGTTAATCTATAGCAAATTTCTTGGGATAATTTGTTTTTTACCTGTAGCATATAAAATGTTTAATCACCTGAGAGAGACGAAAAACATGTTTTTACCTATAATTATTCACTTGACAAATGGAATATAACTGTTTTGACTCTTGTACTGCCTGGAAGATTTTGTTGGGGTATAAAAACTATAAAACAACACGAGAGGAGAGAGAGAAAAGGAAGAAAGAGAGAATAAAGAAGGAAACTATTAGGAGAGTTTGTATATGTCTTTTTTCCTAACCCCCATCAGATAAAAAAGGTTAGCCTCACCAATTCTGGATATGCCCGTCAAGGCCCTGTGCTTCTGGAGGCTGGTCCCCAGATGGCAGTACGTCTAAGTCTACAAAAGATTCAAGTGCTGGAGGCCTGGTTCTCCTTAACATAGGGAAAATGAATTCACTGTATCCTCATTGAAAGGCACATACATGAGCCTGAAGATTTTATATAGGTAAGTCACTCAGTATGTCTACAGCATATAATTCATAATTCTAAAATCTAGTAGACCAGGAGGCCACACAATCCACTCCTATATTGTTGCCAATTCAAACTGCAATCATCTTCATTAAGTCTGAAGAACAACATCATTGCTGAAAATCTGTTCAAGAAAAAAAAAATGTCTTACATACCTCCTCACTTTCTATTTTATTCTTGATACCAACATTCTTACATAGTTGAAACTTTGATCATCATTTTACCCTTCCTACACGTAATGGGAACAATACCTTGTCCTTTCTTTTGGTGCTCTAGAATCAGAATGGCATGGTTCTTCTAAAATATCAGGAGTAGGATGTGTGCTTTCATTGTCCTAGAAGATAGAAACGGTGTTTGAAACAAAGATATAAAAACAGCCTTATAGACATTGTCCCCACAATGTCATATAAATAAATTTTTAAAAATTTTTTATTTGTTTTTAGAGACAAGATTTCTCTGCATAGCTTTGGAGCCTGTCCTGGAACTAGCTCTGTAGACCAGGCTGGCCTCGAACTCACAGAGATCCCCTGCCTCTGCCTCCTAAGTGCTGGAATTAAAGGCGTGTGCCACCACGATCTGGCTAAAAGTCTGCTTCCTAACAAGTTCAGTGACCACGGGCTGGCTCCCACCCCAGAAAACTGCACTGTGTACAGATGTCCCCTTTGACCTAGTACTTAGTCTTCACATTTTCGAAAGATGTTGTCTATAACTCCAACAGTTTAAACTACACGCATCGGTGTTTGGTCAATATAGCTTCGCATCTTCTATTCTGGAGGTCAATGACAAGTTCAGAAGAATAAAAACGAATGATCCATATCTCAATGCTATAGTCATATAAATTCAAATCCACAAAATAAAAAACTGACCTTTTTAATTTGACTGCAGAAAAGTCATAGCTTTATGCTGCCTCTGTGACTCAGTAAAAAGCATATAGACAAGACGATTTCTCTTTTTAGGTCAGGGGAAATCTCTAGAGGATTCTTGTTAAGAAAGGGAGCTAATAGTTGTCGTTGAGTCTGCTGATAGTCCCTCACTCCACACATCATTCTCTGCACTAGATTCACCCATTTTTCCCACCATGGTTACATCAGATCTCCCATTGTGCCCTAATATTTACCAGGGCTTCATGGCACAGAGCTTCATGTGGTCCAGAGGGAACCGGCCCTCGCCCTTCCCACTGCGGGCGATGGTAACTGCCTCCTGCCGCCACGTGGGGGCGACGTCACGAAGCTTTATGTCCTCAGAGTAAGGGTTCTTCCTCTCCAACCCTTGCTCAACCAGCTCTCTGTAGGATCTTACCCATAAGTTCTTGAATATTTTCCCCGGGGAAAAGTGAAGTCCTACTTTACTATGCCATTTGTTGGGGCCTGAGGGGAATCAATATCTGTTTACACGACCCGGCTCTGGGAAGAGGAAAAGGAGATATATCATGAGTTTGAAAGTTCAGGAAGACAGAAGCAAGCGCTTCATTTCCAGGATGCCTGAATGAAGAGCTTCAGAATCTGCAACTAAGATCAGGGAAGTCTTACTGAAAGGCTTACTGAAAATTTCAGAATCGTGCAGTGTGGTACCAGCACTACATCCAATGCGTTTTCATTTACAAATTCTCCCTGAGCCGGGCGCTAGTGGCGTATGCCTTTAAACCCAGCACTCGGGAGGCAGAGGCAGGTGGATCTCTGTGAGATTGAGGCCAGCCTGGTCTACAAGGGCTAGTTCCAGGACAGGCACTAAAGCTACAGAGAAACCTTGTCTAAAAAAAGAAAAGAAAGAAAGAAAGAAAGAAAGAAAGAGAGAGAGAGAGAG
>NW_026068049.1:4404267-4416046 GCF_014885135.2 Alexandromys fortis | reverse complement strand
TTTTTTTTGTTTGTTTGTTTGTTTGTTTGTTTTGTCCTCTTGGTTTAATCTTTGATAAATCAATTCCACCTAAAAGTTTATCCGTTTCTTGTAGATTTTCTAACTTAGTGGAATATGAGTTTCAACATACACTCTGATAAACTGGATGATTATCTAAATGAATCACTGCATGGGTGTGAAAATATCTAAATGGGAAGACACATGGAACACTTATAAAGCAGTGAAGGGCTCCACTTAGTCCAAGCAAATGGTCAAACATCAGGTCCAGATTGAAGGAATTTGTCCCATTATTCAAAGTATATTTAATACCTTGCTATTCACCAGTGTAGGAAATTAGAAACATGATCTTTCCTAGAAGTATCATGATAAGAAGGTGAGTCCCAGAAATCTCCCAGCTTTTCACAGAAGCAAATTATTTAAATAAGGGGCACACCCAATTTCACTAAAATCCTCTGTGACTCCACACAGAGAGGAATTTTGATGTCGAGAACACTGCAATAGTCATATGATAATATAGTAGTGATGCAATGATGTAAAACTAATTATAATGCAAGGTGCAGACAGTTGATTTCAAGCAGCGTCGCTGTCACCCGGACCACTTCATAAAGCAATAATCATCTCTGAGCACAATTAGAAAAGGAAGCCATTTATATACTATATACCTTTTGACCCAGTGTTGTCTACCCCTGCCATTTGATTGTTAGAGCATCTTTACTATCAGGGGACTGACACAAAGCTTCTTTAATATGCAACCAAAGATTCTCTGCTCGGGATCTGGTGATGTCAGTGTTGTGTTATCTGCTGGTTTTATTTGTATTTTCTGTCTTCCCTAATCATGTCTTAAACATTAACAGACTGCACCTGAACCTGAACCTCTACAAAGTAGAGACTGTGATGAGTCTTGGAGACATGAGAACCAATAAAGCATGATGTCTGTCCTTAGAGTGCTTATGTATTCTAAAGGATGGGCATGTTATTAGCTACAATAGATAATTTTTCCTCTCCGAATCCCTCCATCCCTGTCTCCCCCTCTTCCTCTCCCCCGTTTGCCTTCTTTCCTGGTATCTAGTACCTGGTACTGGGCCAATCTTTTCTCCTCTAAGCCCTGCCTCTCAAAACTGTTTTCATTCTTCCAGCTAGCCTCCAGCAAGAACGATGAGTCATAGACCAATCACCAGGTCTTGAAATATTTAGCTGGTTTGATTAATAGCGTTTATGATGGTACAATTTTAGTAATTAACTGGCGTGTTTTAATGAATCAACCTACCCATGCCAGAATGTCAATAAAGTTGTATCTATAAGAATATATAATTTTAATAGCTTAGAATATGTTCATTAGCGTGTTTATTGCTGCCTGTGGGCCCTGTGTAGAGAAAGAGGGTCTCTCTTCTCTCTGCAGTGATCTCTAAATCAGAACACAAGAGGCTAGGCTGTTCATCAGAAGCCTCAACCCACCTAACTGGATGGATCAGTCAATCTTAGTGGAATGTCTGCTTCTAAATGAGTTGATCCTTCAAGCTGGAATCGGAAGCCAAAACCAGCTAAGTCATATACCCCTGGAGAAGTCGGATTTGACTTAGGTCAGAGCAAAATAAACAGATGCACTTCTAAATGCATTAGTTGTGGTGAGGGAAAGGCATAATGACCCAGTGACAGTTCGGAAGGGGCTCCTCAGAAAAGCTAGCAGCACACCTGGCATCCCAGATCGGGGCAGGCAAAGGCAGCCATGCCATCTAGAGTTCAAAGCTCTGGGCTACATAATGTTACCCAGGTGATCGGCGAGTGCCTGAGTGAGACAAAAGGGTACACAGCATAAATAGAAATTACCGAGTTATTTATACTTAGACATTCCTGCTGATCCTCTTTTCAATGTGTAAAAAATGATTGCAAAAAAAAATAATACTTATTGGTTCCAGAATAGTTTTTTTAGAACACAGACTGACAGGCATTTAGATTCATTCCTTTTTACCGTGAAGCAATGCACTTTTTAAATTTTCATTAGTTTTTTGTAAATTTAATAAAATGTGTTTTGATCATATTCAGCCCCCTCCCCCAACTTTTTCCAGATTCATCCCCAGTATCCACTCACTCAAGATATGACCACTGATGTAATATTGACATGAACATCATGGAAGTAACCAAATACTTTCTAATTGGATTTAAATCCTTCTCTACAAGAGGAAACTTATACTTAGTACCATTATAGGGCTAGAACCTATGCGTATAGGTCTTAGACTCTAGGAATATCTGTTTTGTTAGGCTGCTAAATGAATATAATATTAAGTCAGCTCCTAATGTCTTGTGGTTCCATGCAAAGATCAATGCAGCATTCGACCCTCATCTGAGGCCCTTTGTTTCAAAGCAGATGGTGATTAATATGGCGACCCACAAGTGACCAAAGTTCATAAAATTAGAGACTAAAGGATTTTCATCCCTAAAGGGGACACACACAAACACACACACACAAAAAAAACCTCTCTCTCTCTCTCTCTCTCTCTCTCTCTCTCTCTCTCTCTCTCTCTCTCTGTGTGTGTGTGTTAAATTCAGGGATCATTTTTGAAAAGAAGAGGGAAGAGTGTAAGAGGTAGAGGGGGTGTGGGTGATTGCAATTTCTTTTTTGCCTCAAAAATAATGTCTGTGTGGATATAATCTCATGGTTCTGACTTATAAAAGCCCTCTGAACTCAGTGTCAAATCCTGCAATCCCTGGCAGTCTGCTCAGAATAAGGAGATGCATTGCATCTGAGCATCCCTCCAAATGTGTCAGGGAGATATAGCAGCTCGTGCAGCTTTCTGTCAGTACATGGGAGGTTCTCAACAATGCTATAGGCAAATAATAAGTCAAAGAATGCTGCAGGGAGGATGCTATGACATCAGAGCCTCAGTCACTACTTACAGAAACTAAGTCATCTCTGATGAAGAAACAGGCTCTTTTGGAAGGATATTAGGAAGCTCATAGAATCAACGAAAGATGAAAAACAGGAAGGAAAGTTCCACCAAGGCATCTCCTGTCATATCACTGTGACGTTTGGCTGTCCCTTAAATTCTGCAAACTGTGCTCAAAGAATTCAACTGACCAAGACAGAATCCAAACAGAGAAGGGATAGGAGATGTGGGTCCCAACCTGACTGCTCATATTGAGAGCAAATGCCTTGTTTTAAAATTTCCTCAAAGTAGTCTTGGGTGTGAATAGCCTAGAAAGGACCAATGTGTGACAAATGCTTAAAGTGACCTTTTCTCTGGTATATCTTGTAATTTGTTAAGACTCGAATGTATAGCAATATTCTGATGCTTATGATAAATAATTTGGTCCATGTGGAGTAATTTTATCTCCAACTTTTAAAGAAAAAATAACCACTGACAGAAGCTGGGACTTACCCAAGTGCACATATCATATAGTGATTGCAGTTGGGCTGTGCTATCTGGATGCAAGGGCTACCGTTCTCCGCTCTGTTCTATACTGCATACTCCAAGGCACCCTTTCATTTAGGCTTGCATGCATGAAGTTTCAAAACACAGCTTTGTATCCCTTGAGTCATAATCTTCACTAAAAATCTACAGTAGCCTAAAGCGTTGTTAGTTGCTGATGGGATTTTTTTTGTGCTAACGAACTTTTAAAAGAAGATGATTCCATAAATTTAGCCATATACAAAGTCTCTGAATCTCAGTGAGCTTCAGTCAGCTAGGCTGAAGCTTCACACTGGATTTTTATGCATTTACTATCTAATATGTATTTAATATAAACTTGTCTTCCACCAAGGGGGAAAAAATCTCCATGGCAGAGTTAAAACTAGAAAACATAGCTTTGTATCCTCCTTCATGATTCATGTGCTCCTCCTCTGCATCCATTCCCTCCTTATCACCTAACAGTTGCCCTTTCTTGTTCTCTTTTTGACATGTTATGCTGTTCCCAGGTAATGTACCACAGTGGGAGAGTGCCTACCAAGCAAGTCCTCTGGGTTCCATTCATATATCATGATGCTAGATGTCATTCTAAAGGCCTATGGTCCTAGTTACTGAAGAAGCTGAAATACAAGGATCAGAGCTTAGGGGTACAAGGTCAGATTGGGGAAAATACCAAAATTAATAGATAGGAAAAGATGTTATATTTTAAAACAAGACAAATATATGAGAAAATAAATCATGTAAATAAATAGCAGGAGACCAGAAAGATTAATATCAAACTATTATATATGATTATAGAATGATATCTGTATTTGTTTTGTGTACTACGAATCATTTTTCACTCATTTGTGCATGAGTGTTGGTGTTTCTGTGATATACTTGAAACTCTTCATTAAAAAGCTCCAAATTCAATTAGGCAGAAAAAAGCATCCAGTTTTAGAACAAGAAAGATTGGCTTTTGAGGTTAGGTAGTAGAATCATTGAGCTGGCATTAGACTTTAGTAGCCCATCAGTGAGTGGTTATAGTCCAATTATAATGTCATCAAATGCCTAAGCTCAGCAAGCTGGGGCCCATTTACAAACATAATGAAGAATAAAACTAAGTTTCAGAAGGAATAGAAGTAAAGACCTGGCATTTCCAAGAAGCCCTCCAGTTCCTCCCTTATCTTTGAGAAACAGCTGCACAAGGCCACCTCTGTAGCACAAAGCTTCCCTTCAGTGTGAGATGAATACACCCACGAGCCAACTGCCAACCCTCTAATCAGGTGGGTATCTCTGGAACCCAGAAACAAGTGTCTGGGCCTGCCCTCCATCTCTAGCACTTTCTCTTTCGCTAGCTTCTCCTCCCCCTTTATCCCTTGGTTTAATTTAGAATAGTTAAACTTTCAACAGCCACTGTTAATGCAGTTTCCATATTTTCATAATTAAGATGAAGTAATTCTGTCATTTTCTTAAAGCCACATAACAGGTAAAGGCCAGTCTTCCGCTAACTGGAGACTTGCCAGGTGATGACAATTGGCAGCTTTACCTCATTTACTAAAAAGTATCAGAAGAGAACAGTCTGTGTTTCAGAAGATGGGGTACCGAAAAACACCCCAGCCCTCCAGCCTGCTCTCTTCACTTCTTCAGAGAGAGATTTTTGTAAAAGGCAGTCGGTATCTTCAGACCCACACTGTCCTGTTTGCCTTCAGCGAGATCTCAGGTCCTTCCACGCACACTGAGTGATCAGTTCTGTGAAAGACGTGGAGATTATGCTGGCAGGCCTTTTGCTGTTGGGACAGAGACAGGGCCTACAATAGTCAAGTTGCTGTTGAGACACTACAGATCGGTATCTAAGTTGAATTCATTAAGGTCAGTCTATCCCTTCTTTCCCTTCCTCACACCATTTGAACTGCTTTCTAATTCCCTCTTTCTTCTTCAAGCTTATCCCTAATTCAGTTTATTTAAATGATCATTTTTTATACTGTTAGAGTATTGATATCAGACAAGCATCATGCGTGAGACAGAATGTTGTCCCTAGAAGATAAGAGGCCAGTTTGGGGTTTGTTTGTTTGTTTGATTGGTTGGTTGGTTGGTTAGTTGGTTTGTTGTTTTTTGTTTGTTTGTTTTTCCAATAAACATTTTTTGAAGTTTTTATTTTAAAAATTCATACAATATAGTTTGATCACATTTCCCATCCACCAGCTCCTCCCATCTTCTTCTCACCTTCCTACCCATCCAAGTTCATGTTCCCTCCTGTCTATCTGTATTTCTATGTATCTCTTTCTCTCACTCTTTCTCTCCAAAAGAAAATGAAAATCAAAACAAATGATAAACCAATAACAGAAAAAAAAGGCCACAAAAATGGGATCCTTGTCTTTTATTGACCATTATTCCTGGGAAGGGGACCTGCCCTGGAGTGTGGTTGATATGCCCAGTGACAAACTATTAGAAAAACCTGATTTTTCCCTTTCCCAGAAGGTAACACTTGTAGATAGCTTCATGTTTAGATGTGAGGCTGGCGCTCACTTTCTCCTGATCAGTGCTCAAATTCTTTGTAGTTTGAACCTGTGCAGATCTTGTGCATGCTGTCACCTCTCTATGAGTTCATGTGTGCATCAGTCCAGCTGTATATGGATGATGGGGTCGTGTGTGCATCATTCCTGCTGTGTATGGCCAATGCTCTTTCCTCAGAGTCATCTTTCACCTCTGACTCTTACAGTCTTTCTACCTACCTTCCACATAGCTCCCTGAGCTTTGAAAAGATATGTCTGATGAAGACATCCCATTTAGAATTGAGTGCTCCAAAGACTCTCACTCTCAGTTGTGAGTCTCTGTGTTTAAAAAAAAAAGACCTTTAAAATGTGTATGTAAACATAATACATACAGAAAAGACCACAATCTGAAAAATCACATATGTTTTAAAAAGCCCTTTCCCCCAGCATGACAGTACTTGGAGGTAATCAAAGCTTCATTATATGGGAACCATAGATCCTTGGGGCAGTTTACCCCCTCAGTGCCTTATGACTTCCTTTTTCTGATTTGCTTTGAGCACAAAATAATATTTACTCTACCACGCAATAGGTAGGTCTACTCAGTCTTTAACTAAAACCTCTGAAACTTAGGCTAATCTCTGAGGTTAAGAGCACTAGCAGATCTTCCAGATGACCGAGGTTCAGTTCCCTGCACCCACTTGACAGTTCACATGCTCTGTAAAGCCAGTTTCAGGGGACACCCTCCTCTGGCCTTCTTTAACACCAGGCACACAAGTGGAACATGAACATATATGCAGCCAAAACACTCAGACACATAATTTTTAATATATATATACATATATGTGTATATATATATATATATATATATCTTTTTAAATTTCTGAAACTATGACCAAAATAAGCCTCTTTTCTTGAAATCTGGTTATCTCATAAATCAGGCTAATATTTGAAAAATAACTATATAAACCTAGTTTAAAATGCTAGAGGACTAATTTTGTTGAGTAAATAACATTTTGAAACCTGACTGCTGAAGAATGACAGGAGTGGAAAGAGGAAAGACTGTGAGGACCTGTTATCAATTAGGGAAAAAGTCATGTGTGTGATAATTACTGAGAGAGGTATTCCTTCAGGTGACTCGTGATGGGGTCTATTTCAATACACAGCATACACAGCAAGGGCAGCAAGTTGGAATCCCTCCAGGAAAGCCACTGAAGACAATTCCTTCACTGCACTGTATAGATAAAAGGCCTTGTTCCCACTGTTATGAACATTTACCAGGTGAGAATGAACATCATGATAGGTGTTAGATTGGTTAACACATTTTTTTCATTTTGTTATATAGTTGAGAACCACACTGGCTTAAGAGATTAACACGTCTTTATGATACACAATTTTCTTGGTTTACCAAAGCAATTGTACGGTTTATTAACATAAATACTTCAGGTTTATTACTCATTGGAGTCTCATAAACACTGTGGTGATATTTAGTTTGTGATGTAACAAATAAAGACTGAAGATCAGAGTGTGGAGCTACTGTAATGATTGTTCTGTCTCTTTAAGAGACAAGCCACGCCCACTCCCTCCCCCATCTGCTGAGGCAGGCTGATCTTCAGCTTCTGGCCTGACCTCTCTCTTTTCGGTCCTCCTCTTGGAGAGATAGATCTGCCTCTCTCCCCACTTCTCCCCTTCCCCGCTTCTGTCTCTCTCTTCTCTCTCTTTTCCGGCTTTCTCGGAGAGGCAGCTTGGGTCTCTCCTCTCTCTCTCTCTCTCTCTCTCTCTCTCTCTCTCTCTCTCTCTCTCTCTCTCTCTCTCTCTCCCTTTCCCCCTCCACCTTTCTGCCCTTCTCCCTTCCCTTCCGTAACCCCTAAATAAATATCCAAACTCCACTCTGTATAGTGTGTCCATCCATCTCTCTCTTGCCTGCTCCCCACCATCACATGGAGACCTGGAGACCTGCCGTGTGGTCCCATGTGCTGTCCCTGCCTAGGACTGCTCACTGCCGAAGACTTGCACCATCCCAGGACCCACTGTCTGTCGCTGGGGACAAGCCAGCCGCCCACAAGGCTTGCTGGGGACCAGCCACCTTTCTGCCGGATGGTCTCATGCGCAGTCCCTGCCTGGAACCGGCTGGGCTGCTAATGACCCCAAGCTGCTGGGGACCTTCAGCAAACCCATTACAGCTACCCACATTAGTTAGTCATAGAGGCCAGGCAGTGGTGGTATACTCTTTAATCTCAGAATTTGGGAGACAGAGGCAGACAGATCTCTGTGAGTTCAAGTCCACCTTGTGTTATATGAGATTGAATTGGTCTAAAAGAGAAACAGAACTCATACCTTTGATCCCAACACTTGAGATCACATGACTTTAATCTCAGCAGTAGGGAGGTGGAGAAAGGAGTGATATGGCTAGACAGAGAGAGAAATACAAGCAGGAGGAGACAGAGGCTCAGAGCGTTCAGTCTGAGGATCCTCCGTAAGGAGAGGACCGCAGCTTTAGTCCGAGTAATAAGAAGAGGTAAGAACTAGTGGCTGGATGTTCTGCTTCTCTGATCTTCAGACAAGCTGTGTTACATCACAAAATATCACCACAGAACACTCTTAGGGTCACCACAAAATCAGAAATCAAATTGCGGCGTGAACGAGTATTCCCACAATCAGACAGGTGACATAGTCCTGTTATGATTTCTGTAATGAACAAGGTAAATAGAGATTTTCCATGTCTTCAAGTTGGACATTCACAAATTCTCAGAAATAATTTAGTCCCGAGATCTCATGTTCTACCACATAAAAAGTTAAGAGAATATATACACATGCACAGACATGTACTGAATTTGTTGGGCACATGTATGTGTTCATGTATATATGCACATGTGTGCTAGGGCATGCCAAATGTGGACTTCAACTGTGGGGTTGTTGGGGGTTTTTTTGTAAATCTCCAACTTAGACGTTTTGAGAGAGGATCTCTCACTGAATTTGGTTGGTGTTTGGCTGAACAACAAGTCCCAGAAACCCACTTGTCTCCTCCCTATTTCTGGGATTATAGTTACATGCCATCATGTCCCACTTTGCATGTGGATACTCACAACAGAGATCAGGTCCTCACACTTGCAAAGCAAGTGCTTTACCCACCGAACCATCCTCCAGCAGCCCAAACTATTCTTTGTAAACCAACAAGCAATTGTCCTGATGTAGACTATGAATGATCTAGCAGGCATTTGTACTTTCCTCCTTATTTTGCATAGAAATTTTTGAAATGGGGTTAAGAGACAGTAATTTTACTCAATGGCTATCTTTTTACTCTCAAAAACAGATCTACTCTACTAGGAGCACAATTCCAGGTTGGATGAAAAGTCTTCCATCCACACGGTAGTTTTGAATTGCTTATCAACTCAGTAATAACAATAGTCATGATAACAGATCTTCCCTGATTAAGGTCATTCTCTCTTTAATTTTTTATTTTACGCTTTATAGGGTGCACTATGGTAGCTCAACACACATACAATTGTTATATGTTGTACATACCAATCCAATTGAGGCACTAAGTATTTCCAACTCTGTCCATCACTCACTGAATGTGATGAGAATTTTTACCTCTTCTGGACAATTTTGAATATATCATGCGGCTAACTATTCTTTTGTTCTTCATTTGTTTTCATACAATCACTCACTTATATTTCTGCCTTTGCAAATTCCAAATTTCCCTCAAGGAAATGTGTAAGTCCATTCTATATTTTGTTTAAATTTATATGTTTTGTGGAGCTAGGGAGAGTATTTAGCACATAATAAGCACCAAAAAACTGTCTATTGAATGAGGTTAAATACAATTCTAGGCACATATACAGTATATCACTTGATTTCTCAAGCATTCTACATTGTATGAGTCAGTAGCCTCTCCTAATCTATGTAATGTGTTCTTCAACATTCAAAGCTTAATATGTTTCCAATTTCCAATGAATAGAACGAATAGAGCATTTTAACCAGTCTTGTTTCTCTCTCTCTCTTTCTTTCTCTCTCTCTCTCTCTCTCTCTCTCTCTCTCTCTCTCTCTCTCTCTGTGTATGTATGTGTGTGTGTTTATGTGTGTGTGTGTTTGTGTGTGTGTGTGGTCTCTGAAATGTTCTGAGCTCTGAACATGCAACCTAATTCCCCACACAAAGCAGTCCTATGCTCTTATCAGCCCAACACAGCCTGTGAAGCCCTCATTGCAGCTCTGTCCCTCACCAGAGTCATGAGGTTTAAATTCTCTCTCATGGCCATAGGCCTGGAAGTTATTATAATTGTCTTATTTGGATTATTTGTTGAATATGAGACAACCCAGCAGGTCAATGCTACAAGATCCACAAAGACGGACCAATTTCTTCAGTTGTATCCCTGTGAGTAAACAGTTTACTTCTTATAGTCCTTTCAGATCTTCAGGGTCTCAGACTGTAAATATTTAAATGTTATATTATTATTATTATTATGTATTTCAGGTACTCTTAAAATTGTCTAGTGTGTTGAATGTCATGGGTATTATACGTCCCCATTAGTATATTTTTATCTTCTGTTTATAATTAAAGTGTTTAGACAGGATCTGTGTGTGTTCCAATGTCAGAATAATCAACTAAAACTTAACATTTTGTCTTCTTTTTTTTCAAATTCATTGAATCCTTAAAACTAAATAACCATCTTTATTGTTTGGTTTTCTCTACTCATTTTGTAAGAAATAGGGTGTTGGTCATGTTCTCTTAAATAAAATAACCAACAGCAAATGTAGCACAGAGACAAGGGTGAAATGGAGTGAAGAACGGGGAGGCAGAATTCACCGTGGGTCCTTAGATATAAGACAGGGTATTGAGGCAGATGAAGAAGGTTACTGGAGTTTTAATTCATGCAATCTGGGTTTTCTAGGATTAAAAAAAAGAAAAGACAGCTTGTTTTGTTTTGTTTTTGTTTTTGGATTGAAAAGGGTGAATCTTTAATTTAAAATTAGAGTTCTTAACTGGAACAGAGACTGAAGAAAAAGAACAATTGAACTTCCAGTTCTAAAAAGCAGACTACGAAATAGTTAATATACAGAAAGTACCATTTGCTGAGGGATTATTATGAGCCTGGCACAGTCATTAGCTCGTCTTCAAAGAGAGATAAGGGACACCATTATTTCTACATTTTTAAATGAAGCTGAAACAACTTTAATTTTTTAAACCATTTAAAATAGCAGCCATTATTATTGCTTATAATACCTGTTTAAACTTCCTAAAATAATGCTTTCATGCCTATATTTTTCAAGAGTAAATGTAATGGACGCTTTCCCATTTATGATGTATGACCAAGGATGACTCAGCAAACTACAAAAGTCAAATTTAAAAGTAGAATTAGAATCATGGGCTACATTCTAAACTCACTTGCCTTTATACTCATAGATATCTGACAGAATTCTTGACAAATTTTTTATTTTCCAATTTAGAGACAAACAAAAGAAATAGAATCATTTTGATTTTTGTGACAATATACAATTGTACTTTTCAGTCATTAGTTCACTGAATAAAGCAGCAAGAATGCACTATAAAATGCACTATCAAACATGAATCAATTGCAACCCCATTACAGTGAGACATCATTCTACTGTACACGGGGGGCAAAAGGATGCAAGACAATATACAAAACAAGGTGCCAAAAACACTCTTCCAAGATCAATGTTATTAAAATAAAATTATATAAAGAACTTAGGAATGTAATAATTTCCACAATTCAATCCTGGTGTCAAAGATTCTCAGCTGCCGGGCGGTGGTGGCGCACGCCTTTAATCCCAGCACTTGGGAGGCAGAGGCAGGCAGATCTCTGTGAGTTCGAGACCAGCCTGGTCTACAAGAGCTAGTTCCAGGACAGGCTCCAAAACCACAGAGAAACCCTGTCTCGAAAA
>NW_026068049.1:4398892-4402333 GCF_014885135.2 Alexandromys fortis | reverse complement strand
TGGGACCTTGGGAGCTCAGTCCAGTGCTCCAGTGTGGGTCTCTGTCTCTATCTCCATCCATCACCAGATGAAGGTTCTATGGTGATGTGGAAGATATTCGTCAGTATTGCTATAGGATAGGGTCATTTCAGGTTCCCTATCCTCAGCTTCCCAAGGGACTAACTGGGGACTTCGCCCGCTAAAATCTTTTACTTTCATTTTTAGTGGATCAAGTACCTGTACATAATTTCAAACATTCTGTATTTTTATACCTTGTTCATTTAAAAGATGTATTGACTCAATATATTATATAAATGTTGACACTCTTCATTGTAAACTAGAAAATATATATTTATTTACTTGGGGAGGTCCTCCTTCCCTCTCAACCTGTCAGTTGTCAGTCCAAGGGAGGAAAGAGGCAGAAGGGAAAACTTTGTACACGCTCCATGAGTACAAATAGAGACAGGCCTCCAGAAGACAGACGTCAGCGAATCAGCTCAACTTTTTCCAGAGTATAAAAAATATATAGGATTGGGGAGCCTGGAGACAAATCCTAATTTGCATTAGAGGCACAAGGTTTTGTATGTGACAGTAAGATCCTATCAAAATTCCTAGAGCATTTTCATAATTACCATGTGGGTCAAGGGAAGAGAGTTTGCAGGTAACTGTGTCAAGGGTCACTCTTGAGATAAATCTGAGATCCTGGGCCTAAAGACATCCTCCACATGAGCTGGATAGAGAGCAGGAAGCTTTTGCTGGGGGTAGGGAGTCCTGCATGTTGAAAAGCTTACAGAAAACTTCCAGGCGATGGGAGACTGCAACATCTGATCAGCAGGGCCTTGCAACATTTAATTATTATTTATATCACCAAAGATTTTACTAGGAAAGCCTTGAGAAGTCATGGCTAATCAATAAGTTTAGCAGATACAAATTTCTAAACTTATATTTAGAATTCTAGTTTTTCAAGGCACTTAAAAAGCTTCATGGCAAAGCAATAACAAAACAATCCTGCTAAATGAAAGCATAGTTATCATTTCTTCATTTATATATAAAAAAAAATCCTACCCGGGCAGTGGTGGCACATGCCTTTAATCCCAGCACTCCGGAGGCAGAGGCAGGCGGATCTCTGTGAGTTCGAGGCCAGCCTGGTCTACAAGAGCTAGTTCCAGGACAGGAACCAAAAGCTACGGAGAAACCCTGTCTCGAAAAATTAAAAAAAAAAAAAAAACCCTGCTAAGTACGTGAGGAAGAATTATAAATCACAGAACAATCTCTTTTCAGATAACAATTAACTTCTATTTCGTTAGAAGCTAACTTAGCTCACATCTCAAGAATCACAAAAGTATGTGGTTTCTTCTGCCATCATATTTCAGGAATGTATTACATATATTTGCTTGGCATCATCCTGATTCATGTAAAATATTAAAATGACATGTCTGGGGGGTCATTAGTTTATGAAGTTAGTAACTTTCACTGTTTCATTACAGAAGAATTCTTTAGAGAACCTGTCTTTTTCCTACAAATTTACAGTGGTGAAAAATCTCATAAACCATCTGACCACTTGATAACTTTGCTTTCTTCACACTGAAGACACAGAGGCTTAGATGTTATCATCTTTACCATCTGTGGACTACTGATGTTGTGAAAAATAAAAATTGACATCTTAAAAAGAAATTGTCATGAGAAGAGTTTTGCCTTCTCGTACTCTCTAAATGTGTCTCTCAGGCACTCAGATGTTTGGTTTGTCCTTTGGAAACACTGTAGGTATAAAGTACCAAATGGTTTACACAACACTCAAAATTATTCTGACTAGCAAAAGATATAAAATTATGATTCATCATTAGAATTACATGCTGTAATTCATTCCTACATTTATTCTGAGAGTATTCACTTCCTTTTTCACCAGAATATACAGGCAATGAACAACTCTTTCCTCCAATATTAATGGTTCCCAGAGAACTGCTTGTTGCCCTCCTTTACTGTTATGAATGAAGACAGTCTGTCATACATGACCTAAGAATATGATGCTATATTGCCAAATTTGAGTAGTGCCTCTGAATTTGAACAGTTCCATTCTCATGCAAGGACTGGGAGCAGTAAGCACAACTCCACCTCAAATTTTAATTACAGAATAACTTACTCCCTTCAGGTTGATACATGAAACTGTTCATCTAAAATTGAAGCAATAATGGGGCTGGAGAGTTTGTTCATCTGTTAAGAGCACTGACTTTTCTTCCAGAGGATCATATTTTAATTCCCAGGACCCACATGGCAGCTCGCTGCTGTCTATAACTCCATTTCCAAGAGATTCAACACTCTCACACAGACATATGTGCAGGCCAAACACCAATGAACATAAAATAAAGTTTAAAATAAAATAAAATTGGAGCAATGATAATATAAATAAGCAAAGTGCTTAGAGACAAATGGGAACACAACAAAGAAACCGAAAAGCTTCTTATCTGGGTACCAATTTATTCCAATTAAGAATAAATAGGATGGTAGAAGCAGTAAGATAGTAGTAGAAAGTGAAAGGATTGAATAAACTATTTAAATTTTATATAAAAGGAAGACAGTGAAGAAGGAAGAACACCTTTCTCACAAGAGAATACCAACTAAATATAAAAAAGTAACATGGGACAAGAAAGATGCTCCTTGACAGCTGATTGGCATGCCTGGATGGAAGAAGAAGAAAACTGACTCCTACAAGTTGTTTCCTGGCATCTACTTGTATGCTTTGGCACATACACATTACACACACACACACACACACACACACACACACACACACACACTGAGAAAGATGATGGATGGATAGATAGATAGATAGATAGATAGATAGATAGATGATAGATAGATAGATAGATAGATAGATAGATAGATAGATAGATAGATAGTAGATAGAGAGGCAGAAATAGAGATGGACAGAAAGACAAATTTAGAATTTATCTAAATTTTTATTAAGATAAGTGAAAATGCAAATCTAAAAGGCATTAAGGAGTGATAAATAGAAAATCACAATTTTGGCATTACCAATGTGCCAGCATATGCCATGAGTGAATTTTGAAGCCACTGGGTGAAGACCAATGGAGAATACTTCATTTACATAGTCTGAGGGAATCACTGCCAAGATCTGCTAGTTACAAGACAAAGAAGCATTTATAATGGAAAGATCTGGCAGTATATGCTTAAGCATGTGATCTAACTCACCATTGCAAATACCGTCTTACAGTGGATCCAATGGGTAGTGTACACTTTACACTTGCGTACCTCTGATAAAATACTTATTATGATTTTAATTATGGGACACACCCCCATGTGTCCAAGTTGTGAGACACGCTACATGAACAGCTAAATAAAACCACCAATAAAAAGCAAGTGGGAAATTGCTCAAAATTTAAATGATCTAAAGAGACATAAAAATACACAGCAACTAATGTTGAAGATGAGTATAGGTATATA
>NW_026068049.1:4367941-4392993 GCF_014885135.2 Alexandromys fortis | reverse complement strand
CTCTCTCTCTCTCTCTCTCTCTCTCTCTCTCTCTCTCTCCCTCTCTCTGTCTCTTTCTCTCCCCGTGTGTGTGTGTTGTGTGTGTCTGTGTGTGCGTCTGTGTGTCTGTGTGTTTATTTAGTTAAAGATTCGTTTAACGTCTTGAAAAAGTTTAGACCAAGAGCAATCCCAAATTTGAATTCTGTACTTCTCTCATTGTCCTTTTCTTTCTTTTCTTTTGTCTTACTGGTTCTATCCTATCTGTTATCTGTCTGCTGTGTGTGTCTCCATGAAGCATGGTATGGGAAGGCAATGAGACTTTTTTTTTTTTGCAGAAATTTTTAACAGAGTTTTACAAATGTCTTAGTCAGTGTTCTATTGCTGTGAACAGACACAATGGCCAAAGCAATTTTTATAAAATAAAATATTTAATCTGGGCCTTGATTGCAGTTGCAGAGGTTTAGTTCATCATTATCACAGCAGGGAGCAAGGTTGCAAGCAGGCAGACATGGTGCTGGAGAAATAACGGAGATCAGCTACATCCTGATCCAAAGGCAGCAGAGAAAGTGGGAAAGATAGAGACAGAGACAAAGAGATACTGGACTTTTGAACCTCAGTGTCCGACCCCAGTAACAGGCCTCCTCCAACAAGGCCATACCTCCTATTCTTTCCTTACAGTCCACCTGGGAACTAAACATTCAAATAAGAGCCTATAGGGGCCATTTTCATTTAAACCACCACAACAGAGGCTACTTTACTAACCCCACTGACCCAGAATAGGACTAAAAACTTCAAACAGATATTATCAACCTATATCCACATTTTGACTCCAGCATTTATGGGATATATGTTTTCTTTAAGATTGCTTTCAAATTGTTGGACCTTTCCATAAATGATTACCATAATATTCACAGATACATTGTTCCAGGTCAGTAACATGGAACAGTTTATTTTTTAATTAAAGCCATGCATTTAATTAGGTTGTAAAAGCTGATTACATAAAAAATTGAATACAATGTTCTTGTTTGTTTGTTTTTAGGATTTTGTTTTTTTTTTTCTTGTTTGGGATGTTTTTATTTTTCTTTCTTCATTCATTTTCTTTTTTCATTCATTCTTGTTTGTTTTGAGATAGGATTTCTCTGTGTTACAGAGAACTCACTTTGGCTGCCCTGGAACTCATTTTGTAGACCAAGCTGGTCTTGAACTCACTGAGATCTGCCTGCCTCTGCCTCCCAAGTGCTCAGCCCTATAGTGTTTCTTTAAAGGCAAATTAAATTTAAGTAGACTGAATACACACAAAGATAGCAAATTAAGTAAATATCTTACAAAGTCCGAAGACACATTATTAACTGGGTTGCAAGTTCAAATTATGAAGGCAAGAGTATTTTCAGAAAAAAAGATAGTTCCCACAGCAGAAGAACATTGTCTTACAATCATGTTTGCACAGATGGAGTACATATTCACATGTATGTGGTACGGTATTGAGGTCAAGGATGGACATGGTCTCTGTTTCATTCTCCTTCTTTCTGTTCATGCTGTGCTGTTGATGGTGATGATGTGATTGGGAGGAGCTATGAGTGATGGAGAAGATGTTGATAGTGATGGAGATAGCTGTGATTGGGAGGATGAAGGTAGAGATGATGCTGATAGCAATGCTGATGGCTGTGATTGGGAGGATGGAGTGGAGATGATGTTGATAGTGATGGTGATGGCTGTGATTGGGAGGATGGAGTGGAGATGATGTTGATAGTGATGGTGATGGCTGTGATTGGGAGGATGGAGTGGAGATGATGTTGATAGTGATGGTGATGGCTGTGATTGGGAGGATGGAGTGGAGATGATGGTGATAGTGATGGTGATGGCTGTGATTGGGAGGATGGAGTGGAGATGATGGTGATAATGATGGCGGTGACTGTGACTGGGGGGATGAAGGCAGAGATGATGGTGATGAGGATGATGGCTGTATTCTCCTGTCAGGTTTTGGTGCCAACCTCTTTTTTGAAAGCCAAACCTTTTGTTTGAAGCAATGTATAGACTTTCAAAATTCAAATTACTAAAAAGTACTAAGCAGGGGATAGAGAGATTTCTCAGTAGTTGAAAGTACCTGTTCTTGCAAAGGGCTAACTTCAGTTCTAGGGCATCGTTATTGCTTCTACAGACTCTAGACGTGCATGCGTCACACAGACACACATGATGGCAAACATACACATCAAATAAAAATAAATAAATTTCAAATAGTAATACCAGAACAAAGTTAAATTTGGCCAAGATAAAGGGCTAATGTAGCACTTACTTACTTATATTTGATACAGCCATTAGTATACAGGTTACAAAGAAATGCCTTAAAGTTGTTAAGTAGTTTTCCAAAAGTCAGATGTTTAGTAGAACGAAGATTAATTGGAATCCAATCCTGGGGTTTTGTTTTGCTTTGTATTGCTTTTGTCTTTAAGGTCTATGATCAAACTACTGCATTGTATACCAAATATCAATTTTCAATTCAGAGTGCAGGATTCATCTATCAACATACACCTATTGTCTCCAACAAAGCCATTAACAAATATTTGATCTTCTCTAGCATCAGCCTTCCTCCTCCTTGAAGGAAGGGGGGTGAGTTGTCATTGGCTGTCTTCTGTCTGGATCTTTTTCCACCTTATGTTCTGTGAGAAAATCTCTTCCTGAATCATTGATGAAGCTGGCTATCCAGTGAGCACCCACAAATTTCCTGCCTCCTCCATTCCAGAGCTGTGTTTATCAGCACATTCTGCTGCATCCAGCTTTTGATGTGGGTTCTGGGGAAGCAAGCTCAAGAGTCTGTGTTTGTAGAGAATGCACATTGTCAACTGTGTTGTCTTCCCCAGCTCAGAGTCAACCAACATCTAAGAGAAAAATATTTACTCAGTGAAAATTCAATGAAATGCTTATTTCCCTTTATTCTGAACAATTTGTAGAGTTCGAAGCCATTGCTTGAGATACCCATGAAAATTCACTGTCAGCTTAAAGACAGAAACAAAAAAATAGTGCATTTTCATTAAAATCTACAACAAAATGCATCTACTAAGATAAAAAAAATCAGTTTAATTATTTGAAATATTTGAATAGTCTATCTTCCTTTAAATGTGACCCTGAGCATAGTATATTCTTAATATAGATCAGTAATAAAGTGTAAAAACTATGCATTCATGAATTTAACTTACTTATTTAGTATTTATTTAACATGGAATGTGTCTCAAGAACTGGAGACATCAGAAGATAAGCAAAAGCAAAATCCAGACATGTAGGGAGTCTTATACAGTAAGATTGCTCCCATTTTATAAATGGGGAAACCTAGGCTTAGGAAATTTTATTGAATATACAAGGGCATTCAGCTAATAGGAAATTCAAAAGAAACATGAGATATTAGCCATCATTGCTGGTTAGTCTTATGTCAGCTCGACACACAAGCTGGAGTTATCTGAGAGGAAAGAACCTCAGTAGAAAAAAAATGTCTCCATAAGATTCAGCTGTAAGGCATTTTCATAATTAATGATTGATAGGGTAGGGCTCATTCATCCCATTTTAGGTAGGGCTACCCCTGGGCTGCAGGCTAGGCAAGCCACAGGGAGCAGGCCAGTAAACAGCACTCCTCCATGGCCGCTGCATCAGTTCCTGCCCCCAGGTTCCTGTCCTGACTTCCTTCCATGATAAACAGCAAGTCAAATAACCTTTTAGTTTCCCCATTTCCTATTGTCAAGTTTCTGAACAATATTTAAAGTAAAAAGCAATATACTGTTTTGTTCTCAGGAACTGGTGAGAGAAGAGAGAAAGGGATAATCGGGGCCACTACTAAGTTAGTGTGAAGAAGGCAGAAAGAAGATGATTGTGGGGAGGAGAGAGTGGGGTGGGGGAGGGAAGAGTAGTAGGAGTGAATATGAATCAAAGTACAGAGATTGTGTGTGTGTGTGTGCGTGTGTGTGTGTGTGTGAATATGTTGGGATAAAACCCATTATTTTGTACACTAACTAAAACATTCTTGTTAAGTGGGAATTGAGAAGGGATTTGAATCAGTTTGCTCAGTTGCTCTGTGCCCCCCCCCAAGCACACACTTTCAATAAAAAGCAAGCTTTATAGCACCGCTCTACGGCCTTTTGTGATTTGACTCAGATGAGGGTTTCTCAACAGTGGCACATTTTGAACTAGAAAACTCCTTGTGGTGGGGGCTACGCTGTGTACATAGCATGATTACTGAACCGCATTAGATGGCAACAACCAAATATGCCCCCAAGCACAAATGAGACCTATGCTGAGAGCCACTGGTTGAGTGACATCTAGGAAACTCTTAAAACCGGCTGCAAAATAACCTCTCCAACCTGCAAACCCCTAAATAAAACCCAGTTCCCGGACACAAATTGCTCACTTTATTGTTTAAAAGGCAAAGCCTTGCTGCACAAACCTAAGTGGGGCATTTGCCCGGTTTCATAAGCTTTCAATGCAATCCTGACTACCTAACCTGCTTTGGTCTGGCTCTAGTAAACAGAACTGTCAACCGTCTTCAAATTCCATTAGTGCCTGAGCAACTTGAATATCAGATGAAGTGCTTATGCCCTCTTGTGGCGGGAACCAGTAACACGAATTGAAACAAAACATGAACTCCTTTGCCACATATAAAATGTCTAGTTTTCCATAGAAGGAAATGAGAATAGATCCTGCACGAGAATTCTTACCAGTAGGAGACATTAAAAAATTGGATAAAATAATTTTAATGAGTTGGTTACTGAACACCTTAAAGCTAGTAGATTACAGATGGGAATAAAAATAAGTTCTAAGAAAAAAATAAAAGATGTTGAAAAATTGAATATTGAATTAAAACAACAATAAAGTATCCAAGTAGGACATATGTATCACATGCCTTCCTTCCCAAGAGGGAGCATCAATCACCTAAGAGCAGATTGAAAGAATGAATATAAGAGCCAGAGGGGCGAGATTGCTGCAAAGTAATGTTTTCAGGACATGGCATTTGTACTTTTAAACTCACAGCAACTATGGCTTCCTTCGCAGGCCTGCCTAAGGTTAATCCTATCAACACACAGCTAAAAGGAGCAGGCACAGGGTCTCCCATCGCCAACTGAGGAGCTAGCTACCCACAGCTGATGGTCCATAGTGGAGAAAGAGTCAGTTTTCTGATCGTTTGTGACCCATAGTGGGTTGCCCATGATCCACACACCCTACAACAATGGGACTGGATGGGATATATTAAAAAGAGAAGGAATAAGAAGCATCTAGAGAAGGGAGTTCTGGTATGACTTAAATACATTGTATATTCACATATGCAACTACCAAGAAACAAACTAAATAAATAAACCTAGATTGGTCCATTCTAGCATTACAATTACAAATAAGTCACTGAACTGAGCTCTGAACTCCCAGCCACAAACCAAAATAAAATAAAGTCCAGACTAGAAGACCATTTGGTCAATATCTAACCCACACCTTCCTTGAAAGAAGACATAACACAGTTCTAGAAAGATTTGGCAAAGTCATGGTTAAGAAAAGTCATGCAAGTTTTTGTTTTGTTTTTCTTATTGCATTCAAATGGAGTCTATGATCAAATATAAACACATAAAAGAAAAAAGGTGGTAAGACAACTTTTTTTAAAAAAAAATGCATACACGTGGTCACTTATATTTCAAAAGTTTCAGAGATTGATACTAGTTGACAGCTATTTAGCAGTATTTTATTCAGGTTCTGGTGTTCCCAAGAAAAGTACAGAATGAGGTCAATACAATGAAGATCAGTAACAACAGGAGACACATTTGGGAAGAAAAGGGCCTTGTCTAATCCCACAATGGGCTCTAATACATGGCTCATGTGGCATCAGGTAGTCCATTCCCTCCCAAGAAGGAGAATGTCTCCAGTGAACACAGATCTGGGAAAGAGCTATGGCTCCCACCAAAACAAGAGCATTTTCCAGAATGAATGTAGAATGTAAGGCTGCCATCAAGGAAGCCAGGGCAAGTGGGAGGTAAAAGCCCACCTAAGGGTGAATCTGACAGTGCTTAGCAAACTCAACCAGAGTAGGCAAGCTTGAATGGAGAGCAGGGTCTCCCACTCTCGACCTGTGGGTTTGATTATAGAATGGAGGAACAGAGGAGGCTTATCTGGTGAGGATTCTCTGCACACCTGAAAAGCCAATGTTCTGCTTGGGGTGTCTTGACACTCCTACCTTACTCAAATAAGGAAGGGATGGGAAAACTCAGAGCTGAATTCAAATGTTGGCTCTATCATTGTGTGAATCATTTAGTTTCTGATATCAGGATTCTCTGAGACATCTCTGTGTGCCTATTTCTGTTTAAATCTTGGCTGTAATATTTAATGCCCAACCATCACTTAAACATTTCACTTTCTCTGCTTTTGCATGGTTTGATTAAATCTAACTGATATATATGTATATATATAAGAGATTGTCAATACTCTTAGCATTATCAATAGCATTTTCTACTTTTACTTGAAAAAAATCATACACTGATCACACTTCCCTCTCCCAAAACTGCTTCCAGATTCTTCCCAACTCCCTTCCCATGCAACTCCATTCCCTTTCCTTCTTTTTCTCTCTCTTTAGGAAAAAAAAACAGGCAAACAGTAAATAAACCAAAATAATCCCCACAAGAAACATACACACAAACCCCACAAAAACACAAAATCACAAACCATAGTATATGAAGGAACCAGTAAGACAAAAGAAAAGAAAGAAAAAGAAAATCTACAAAAATCCTATAATAATGTTTATCTCATTACTAAAATTTTATATGGTTCATTATTCAAATGTCTGGATTGATGATGTTACATTTGATCATGATTGCCTTGAACTGTATGAGTCCTCTGAAAACAAGTCATCCCACCCGAGATAAGCCTATAAAGTAGGGACTTTCAATCTAGCAGATGAAATACTGAAATTTTCAGATACTATATAACCTTCCCAACATCGTACCGCCACATAATAGATCTGGGAGGGCTAAGCCCTGAACTCCAGACAAGTCAAGTGTTTGCTCCTCAAGAGGAAAAAGCCTGCATGTTGATTCAGTGATTTGGGATGACTTAAAAATGCTACAAAGGTATTTTATTGTTTGGCTAAAATTGCCAAACATTTAGACTACTATATAAATTTTTAAAGTAGAGACTAGTTCATTCAAATATTTGTTTTTTCATGGGACTTTTATTACTTTATCTCTTATATGCAGAGTCATCACTCTATTGTGGGGGGGGGGGCGGGGGGAGACTAAAGATGCCCTAACCTCTTCAGTCAAGAAATAGCAGGAAAAGGTTTATTTCATCTCTAAGGCCATCACTGAGAGAAGCCATGGTAGAAACTCAAGGCAAAAACCTGAAGGCAGGAACTGGAGCCAGGTTCGTTGGAAGATGGGTGCTAACTGATGTACTCGCCATGGTTTGCTCAGCCTGCCCTCATATACCATGCAGGCCTGCCTACGCAAGGGTAGCATCACCTACAGTGAGCTGGGCCTTCCACATCAATCATCAACCAAGAAAATGCCCTACAAACTTGTCTGTAGGCAATCTAATGAAGGCATTTTCTCTATCAAGATTCCTCTTCCCAGATAACTCAAACTTGTGTTGTCAAAAAACTAACCAAGACCATTGGGGATCTCCTTTTGTAGTTTTATACAAAGATGAAAGCCTTTTCTAACTGAAAAACATTTATAACAGATTCCTTTGGGCTCTGTTCTTCAAAACTTTTTTTTGGTTTTTTTTTTTTCATTTCCTCTTTTTCAGTATTCCAAGATGTGCATGTCATGATATTTGTTGGGTTTGGCTTCCTCATGACCTTCCTGAAGAAGTATGGCTTCAGTGGCGTTGGTTTCAACCTCTTTCTCGCTGCTCTGGGCCTTCAGTGGGGCACGATTGTGCAGGGACTCCTTCATGACAAAGGACAGAAATTTCACATTGGAATCAAAAAGTGAGTATCTTTGAACACAGATGCTTGTGCCTTTACCTTCAAAGCTCACATTTTGAAATCTTAATTCCTAAATTGGGAAATAATTAAATCTGAAGGCAAAATCTCATGCGTGGGGTTAGTGCCCCATTCAAAGCTGCAATTTACTAGTCTGTTTCAATGTGCAATTCGCTCTTAACTCAATTTATTCTTTCTTGCACCCTCAGTATGATAAACGCAGACTTCAGTACAGCCACAGTTCTGATTTCTTTTGGTGCTGTTCTGGGTAAAACAAGCCCCGTCCAAATGATGATCATGACAATTCTAGAAATTGCTGTCTTTGCTGCCAATGAACATCTGGTTACTAGCCGATTTGAGGTAAGGATAAGAAAATATGTATTTACTAAACTCTGACTATCAGTTCTGGCCACCACATGCCATGGATGTCCACCCTACATAAGGGCAAATCTCTACAGAGTGCTTCCAGACAAAATAGTTAAAAAACAAAAGTAACCACTATCCATGGAGTGCTTAGTGTAAAATGGGGCAGGGAGAGTTGTGTTTTATTTCCTGTCATCTTTAAAAAATCATAGAAGGAAGGTAGGTGTCATTGTTACTACTATAAATCCACAGTCAAATGATCACAGGTGCTAACTGATTCACCCATTTGAGTGAATCTGGATTTAATCCACTTTATCCTAACTCTGTCACCCATTTTATTACTAGCAATAACTAATCTTCACTTATATTTAAATGACTGTGTAAATAGCACCATATAAAGCCTCCTCTGTGCTCAATTTTTTTCTTCTCCATGAAAATGTTACTGATTCTCTCTCTAAGATAATAAGTAGGCTGTTTCTGACTACACTGGTATGCATTTTCTTTTACTTATACTTGTATTGAATATTTGATTCAAGAGCTAAGATTTTTAACTTTCTAAGTGTTGGTGCTTTGCCAACAAAACAAAATTAGTTAAGGTTTCTGTCTTTACAGAGCTTAAAGTATAGTGAGTTAGACAAAAATCAAATATTATATATCCACTCTAAACTAGTTTCTGTTGGTAACAAATTGTCTGAGATAGTTAAGGTAAGAAAGACACCCTTTGGTTCACACGCTCAGAGTCATTAGTCCCTTGTCTCCATTGTTTCTGGGCCCAGATGGAGACAGATCTTCACATTGGTGGTCTGCACTTGAGTGAAGCAGCTCACTTCCTGGTAGGTGGGAAGCCAGGAGAAAAAGCTCGGGGACATTCTCCTACATGTTTCCTACAGTTTTTACCAAGTCCTAATTGCCCACTCAGTTATAGACCCTTCAGACAATGGCATCCATTGAAGATATAAAATCTTTCTCATGATACAATCACTTCCCCAAAACCACATCTCTGAAAACTACTGCACTGGGGACAAAGCCTCCCACACATGAGCCTTTGGGAAACATCGCAAATATAAACTACAGCATGATTACTGACTCACAGACATTGAAAACGCATAGTGGGTATTCTGAGAAAGCTATTGAGTAGAGAGTAAAAAGCAAGGAAGGGGCTGTCTGCAGAAGTGACCATGGCACTAGCATATCGGAGTTTCACAGGTCACTAAGGAGGGGACATGTCCTTAATGCCAAAGGAAGCTCAAGATCAGAAGCTCATTAGTAGTTGGGGGTTAGAGAACTTGAGTTGCAGAAGATGAGCATAGTTGTCCAGAAACTGGTGAAGCCACCATCGTAAGATGAGATTAACAGAGATCCTTGTGGGCTCTGTGTGATGCTTAGGTGAAGACTGAGCTCATGGTTTCTGAGAAGGAAATAGGAAGGGTTGCCTTGCTACAGATATGTGAGCATTTATAGAGGGACACAAGACTCACATAGTGTTTGTAAAGTCCAAATATAACTAATGGTCACCTATCTCTCTCGTGAGACCATATGGTAAAGAGAAGTAAGGCTCCTATATGGAAGTGTTCAGCAAAACTGAAAGTTGAAAACATGTATGTCCTACCGTGATGACTGAACTCCAACCAATGAAGTTGCGCTTTAAGGGCCCTGGATCCTTGTCTAGTCAAAAGAGCGAACCAGGAGATTCTTCTACTTGCACAACTTTGAAAATCTTAAATAAATTAGTGATGCTTTCTTGCCTTGGTTTGCAATAGGAATTGCTCTTGGCTGAGCATCCTGAATTTTCTCTCTAGAAGTACAAAATATAGAATACTTTAAATTCATACGGAATCCTAAAGAGGGAACAAAATGACTCTCCTCATGTCAGTATTGGAATTCAGTTGGTCTTCATGTAGCATATAACAGGATGTAGAACCAGGGGATAGAGTGTCCTTTTAAGGTCCAAGCCTTTGAGTTATAGTTAAATGAACTTTAGCTGCAAAGTCAAATAAATGTGAATCATTTTTTTTTGTTTCAAGTTGAGTGCAATACATGGTGGTTCACTGGGCCTCTTTCAAACCTGAAATAGCCTAACATGGACTGTGTGCCCAGTAAGGACCTGGTTCTTTAGGAATGTGGTCTCACCTAAGCACCGACACAATTCTGTTAGGTGGATAATACATCCTGGTTTTATAAAACCTGAAGTTCATGGATATTTAGTAAGTTTTTACCCCCACATCAGAAATACTTCTCCTTTGCATGTCTCAAGAGCTTGTCATATTTTTTCTTTTTTTACTACCTCATTCTATCTTTTCTTTAACATCACCCCTAAGTGATTATTTCATGGTCTTTCTGCCTATAAGGAGACCCGTTTTCACCTCCATTCATGCAAATGCTATTTTTCCCTGCAGGCCTCTGACACTGGGGCATCAATGACAATCCATGCTTTTGGAGCCTACTTTGGCTTAGCTGTAGCAGGTGTCTTATATCGGCCTGGTCTCCGTTGGGAACATAAAAATGAAGAATCTGTGTACCACTCTGACTTGTTTGCTATGATTGGTGAGTAGAATGAGTTTACCTGATTGCTTGTCTATATCTGAACAGGCTCCGAAGGCCTCGTTTGGACATTGCTTTGTTTAATGGTGGGTCAGTAATCCCTCTTCTGCCTACTTCTTAAATGGGGAAGCCTAAAATCACAGGTATCAATTCCCAGAGCAAATCATGCCCTAATAGGATCTTCCCTGTAATAACTAATACCATTTATGATTTACAGGAACACTTTTCCTTTGGATATTTTGGCCCAGCTTTAATTCAGCCATTGCTGTAACTGGGGAAAAACAGTACCAGGCCATTATCAACACCTATTTGTCCCTTGCGGCCTGTGTGATCGTAGCCTATGCCTTGTCCAGCCTTGTTGAACGCCGAGGCAGGCTGGATATGGTAAGTGTCAATATTAAACCAATGGAAACAGCATTAATGTCAACAGTTTCTCTGCTAAGAAAGTCAGTATGCATCAGAGCTGGGCTACCTGACCAAACTACAAACAGCAGACTTCGGAGAAGTGTCTGAAAATATTTTCATTCATTCACTCGTTATCTATTCCACTTCAAAGTCTAGGAATTTGTAGTTTGTAGGGTGCACAGTCATAAAGCGCACACATAAAGGGCTTGTTTTCTTTTATATTAAAACTAAATGCTCTTAACTCCATAGAAATTTTCCCTCAGTACTTGACTTGTCAAAGAGTAGGCCAGGGGAGTAAGATGGTGGGTGTTGGTTCTATTTTGCCAATTGCAAGGGTTCAAAGATGATAGCTATGCTGTGCAGTCACTGGTAAATTCCCCTCCCTCTGGGGCATGGACCCACACTCTTGCGTGTATGAGCAGCATCAACAGTATTCAGTGGAGTATCGAAAAAAAAGTGAAATAGAGAGGGGGCATGTTAGGAGAATGATGGAGCGTTCTAAGGGGTAAGAAGAAGGTAGGTATTATCTTTCATTGTATACTTGTATAAATTTTAAGGAAAAAAATTAAAAACAGAAACAATAATCCCAAATAGAACTCTAGAAAACAATGACAATTTGGCTGCTAATAAAATTCAAATAAGATCCTTGATAGCGCTGAAGTAATGATCATTTTATTTTACTATGTTCGTGTGAGATGTCAGGGAGGGATACACATGAGGAACATCTAAAAAGTCTCTGAATCAATTTCTGCAAGTCCTTTGTGGTCAAAAAGTAACATAACATCCTTTTCTAAATTCAATCTGGCTTGCCTATTTGGGATTTAGAGAAACTGCTATACAGAGAAAAACAAAAATAAAAGCTCAAATCAAGCACTCTTTTTTTTTTTCAATGCAGGGAAGGAATGAATGCTCTTCTCTCCTCTCTCTCTCTCTCTCTCTCTGTGTGTGTGTGTGTGTGTGATTTATGTATTTTTATTCTTTTATTTTGTGTTTATGGATGTCTTGTCTACAAGAATATATGTGCACCACATGCATGCAGTGTCCATGGAGGCCAGAAAAGGACATTGGATCCCCTGTAACTGGAGTTACAGACATTCATTGTAATGAGTCACTGTGTGTGTTCTGGGAACTGAACCAAGGCCCTCTGGTAGAGCAACCAGTGCCCTTAAATACTAGCCCATCCCTGAAACCCCCATAGTGCATATTTAAATCAAGGTTGGGAACACACATTTCCATTATTTACAATTTGTGTCCTAAGAGACAACAGAAACACATTTAAAAAAAATCATACTCATAGGTTTACTTTTAAAGATGATAGATTATCCAACTCCCTGGGTAGGCCAGGCAGACTGTGGCTTCTGAGAATTCTGTTGAGCTCTCTTTCTCCAGCCTCAGACATTTCTGGCTAGATTGTGTCTCAAAAAGAAAAGAAAAGAAAAGAAAAGAAAAGAAAAGAAAAGAAAAGAAAAGAAAAGAAAAGAAAAGAAAGGAAAAGAAAAAGAAAAAAAGTGTGTGTATGTGTGTGCCCATGAAAATGTCTTTCAACTAATGGCTAACGCAGCTGTCCACTGGGCACTGTCTGCCTTTAGTCTTTCCGACATTGCCTCATTCCACCTCCTCACTCGTGGTTCTGTCTCCATTCAGGTTCACATTCAGAATGCCACTCTGGCAGGAGGTGTCGCTGTGGGCACTTGTGCAGACATGGAAATCCCCCTCTTTGCTGCTATGGCCATTGGAAGCATTGCTGGGATCATCTCTGTGCTTGGATACAAGTTCCTTACTGTATGTATGACAGGTGTATTGAACCAAACCTTAAATCTGTGTCCCTGTCATCGTTAGGTCCCACCAGTAGGGTCAGTGGGGTTTCCTTCCCTGTAAGCCTTCCACTGGAGGCCACTTGTCTTCCTTTCAGAAATGCCACTCACATTGCAGCCGCATTGCAGTGACTCTGTGGCAGGAGAGGATCTGGTACTAGTCATTAGTAATTTAGCATGAAGACCATGTAGTGGATTATGTTCAGTCCTTTAGAGAAGTTCCAGAGGATGTTTTACTTTTGTTGCTTGTTTATTTGTGGACTTCATGTGCTGATGAAGCATCTGAGATGTGAAAAGGTGAAGTCACTTCCTTCCAGTCCAGTCACTAAAGACTACCTGATCACCAATGTACTTAAAGGGTTTGATTGACATGGGTATGTTTCAATTTCAAAGGAAAACTGAGCCTTAGATAAAATTGCCTCTTCTGAGTAGAAGCAGAAATGGAGAGATGTGGAAAGAGAATACAGAGTAGCGGACA
Source organism: Alexandromys fortis (assembly GCF_014885135.2). NCBI lineage: Eukaryota > Metazoa > Chordata > Mammalia > Rodentia > Cricetidae > Alexandromys > Alexandromys fortis. Next base: position 4,379,471 of record NW_026068049.1, on the reverse strand, counting down.
GCAGACCTAAAGGGTCAACAAACTTTGAAGTCTAACATATGTAAGAACTACAGTTTTTAATGTGCTATGTTTGGAATTCATGCTGAGCAGTTTTTAGCTATTCATATTAGAAAAATCAAAAATTTAAAAAAGGAGTAAATGTGATCATAATGGAGCTGACAATTTGGTTCACTCTAGTAAAATCTTAACCATGCGTTTGTAATGTGTAACACTACACTGTTTCATATGTAAATGGTAAGAACTTATAACTATATTCTTCTACACAGCTGTTTGCTCCACATCCCTATGGAGTTCTGTCTGTCTTACAAGATAATGACTTTCCTTTCTTTTACAACATTAGCCACTGTTAGCTAATAAACTTATGATCAAAGATACATGTGGAGTCCATAACCTGCACGGCTTACCTGGTGTCTTTGGAGGCCTTGCCAGCATTTTGGCCATATACCTGGGAAAGTCTACAGTGTGAGTAAAAATCAGTGGGTGTTTCTTGCTCTGGTCCTGTGCTTTGACTGTGCTTGTGGAAATACACAATGATGGGGATGGGACCCTGTTGGTGGGGTTAACAATCCAGGCTCAAAGAGACATGAATGCTGTTGATGAATGTTTCCTAGTTGCTTCTTTACACAGACTTGCTCCCTTTATGTTTTATAAACTCTATTACCTGCCTTCTCTGAGAGTAGCACTGTGCTGGTGATACTACCACCTTCAAAGTTCACTTGCCATTTGTTTAGCTGCCTTACACATTTTGAAGGCATCTATCACATTGTTCCACCCCCAACTTAAAATGACTTTTAAAGTTTTATATTTTTATTTACTCTGTGTGTGTTTGTGTGACATGCATATGCACATATATGTGCCATAGTGTGCATATAGAAGCCTGAAGTTAGCCTGCAGCAGTCAGTTCTTTCCTTCCTCCATGTGGAACCAGGGATCCAACTCGGGTCATTGGCTGCAAACTTCCTTACACACTGACTCTTTTCCCCAGACCAATGAATGATATTTTATTTCAAAGTAACTGCCTCTGGTATGACAAATGTATTCTTTGATGACTTCCTTGTCTTCTCCCTAACATGTATATCATACTTACTTTTTTGGATGTTGTTAATGAACCTTCTGATTTTCCTAAAATTGTTTAATTACATTGGTGAGGAAATGGTATGCTGTGGGACAATGGTCTGTATCCTGTCACTTGTATTTTAATAAAACACTGATTGGCTAGTACCCAGGCAGGAAGTATAGGCACAGTGACCAGGCAAAAAGTATAGGAAGGGCAATGAGAATAGAAGATTTCTGGAAAGATGAAAGGTCAGTCTACAGTCATCATCCAGACACGGAGGAAGCAAGATGAGAATGCCTCATTAATAAAAGGTACCAAGCCACTTGGCTAACATAGACAGGAATAACAGGCTAATTTAAGATGTAATAATTAGTTAATAAGTAGCCTGAGCTAATAGGCCAACCAATTTATGATTAATGTAGACCACTGTGTGTTTCTTTGGGATGGAATGGCTGTGTGTCTGGGCAGCACAAAAAAAAACCTTTGTCAACAGTGGTAGTCATATTGTTTTACCATTGTCTCACCTAACCTGTTAGAAGAGAGATTCAAGAACCAATGTGCAATTGACAGTGAGTGAGTGAGTGAATGAAGGGTAAATTTTTGGAAAGTGCTAAATTCCTTTTGATGAATGCTTTATTAACCATAACTAATGAATGATAAAGAATATTTTTAAAAGAAAAAGAAAAAAGCAAAACCAATGACTACATATTTGCTTTTCCTAGGTCTACCATGGCTATGCAGGCAGCAGCACTGGGTTCCTCCATTGGCTCAGCAATTGTTGGCGGTTTGGTTACAGGTCTGCATCAAAAGTAAACATTTAGCTGAGTTCTGTGGAACATGATTGTAACCATGGCTACATGGGAGGTTAACACAGAAGGATTAGGACTTCCAGATCTTTGTAAAAATTGTATCTCAGAATAGCAAGAATAATAACATGTGAACTCTTGCCAGTACCCCATTACTTCATTTACTTTGCAGAGAAATGATTAAGACGCAGTTGATTGGTCAATTCCAAACTGTGCTAAGGTTCTAGCAATTAATTACCTCAACTAAAGGAGATGTTTTCTTAACAGTATTTTAACTGCTTAGTAAGCTTTCCCTTTTCATAGTACTGTATTCCCTCTCCCCTCACAGGTCTAATTCTGAAGTTACCTATCTGGGATCAGCCCCCTGATGAGTACTGCTATGATGATTCTGTTTATTGGAAGGTAATGGACAGGATTGGCAAAGAGAATATTAATGATGGTTCTGTCATGGTTTAGATGACCTAACCTCTTAGCACCAGTCATACAATCACACGTTTCCTTCTCCTAGCCACAGAAGAGATGCTTCCCATCTGGCCAGCATTGAAATGGGCACAGAATCATCAAGAATTCACTGTGCCTTTTGGTAGCAAAATATCTCCTTTTCCGGCCTCTATGGGTTCCTGCATGTATATGGTACACATAAACTCATGGGAGCACACACATGCACACAAAGTACATATGTAAAAAGTAATATATATTCAAAGGTATGATATATTTTAAAGTAGAAACTCAACAGATATAGAATTTAACTATCAAATACCATTTCAGTTCTGTTATATCAATTTTTTAAAGATGTTTTTTGTTGACCAAGAAGTTCTGTCCCACCCAGTCTCACAGTCATTTAGTCCCCAAAGAAACACACAGAGGTTCACATTAATTATAAACTAATTGGCCTATTAACATAGGCTTCTTATTAATTAATTTTTACTTCTTAAATTGGTCCATTATTTTTGTCTATGTTAGCCACGTGGCTTGGTACCTTTTTTGGTGAGGCAGTCACACCTTGCTTTTTTGCTTCCTCTGTCTCTGGGTCACCAACTGTAGACTTAAATATCCTTCTTCTTAGAATTCTTGTTGTCCCGCCTCTACTTCCTGTCTGGTCGCCCACCTATTCTTTTTGCCTGGCTACTGGCCAATCAGCATTTTGTTAAAAATCATACAAGTGACAGGATAAAAGACCATTGTCCCACAGCACTCCTTCCTTTAAAAAAATAAGCAAGGACTCTGAATCTAATATACTCCAGCGACAGAGTAAGCAAAATAGCAAGATGTGACTGCCTCGCCAAAAAAGGTACCAAGCCACGTGGCTAACTTAGACTAAAATAATGGGCTAATATAAGATGTAAAAAATAGTTAATAAAAAGCTTGGACTACTAGGCCAATCAGTTTATAATTAATGTAGGCCTCTGTGTATTTCTTTGGAACTAAATGACTGTGGGACTGGGCAGGACAGAAATCCCAGTAAACAGTTAATTAAAAAAAAAAAATACTGGTCAGTAGCGCAAGGTGTTATATTCAATGTACAAGTAGGAAAAAGCAATTTTAATGTTTAAGGCTGAAGGCTGTGAGGAAGCACAGATCCAAAGGTCCTGTGATAAACCAGCCCCATGTTCTGCCTTTTGACTCCACTGCTGCTTTCTCCCAAACCGTTTCCTGAATTCCCTGATGGCGTTGGATGTTTCAACAGACTGTTGGGTGAACTGGGCTTGGGAAGCTGGAAAAGCACTCAAAGTCGGTGGGATAAATTATTTTCTTTTTTATTTTTCTTTAATTCAAATAATTTTTCTTCTCTTATTTTCTAAGTTTAGACAGTAGCGTTAGTAAACACCTTTGCTTCAGTGCTAACTTTAGACAGGCCCGGGGAGAAACCTTTCAGTGTCACATTGTCTCTTTTGCTCTCCAAGGTTCCCAAGGTCAGAGAACTTGATCCTCAGTTCTTTCAACATGCGAATCACAATCACCTGGAACATGAAGTCTAGATATTGTTCCTAAACTCTGCGTCCTCAGCATTATCGAGAAGAGCCAAGCTGAAGCAAACAAAAGTATCATATTCCCATACCCAGGGACAGTGAGAGATCCATTCCAGGCCCCAAACGGCCAGTGTAAAAATGCCTTTATATCTGGTATTATTCGTTGATGTTCAAATGATTTCTCAATTGATAGGAAATTGCCTGTTAAACAGACTGTCAATTGGGTTCTATCCCAGACTTGAAGAATAACTTTGCAAATAGCTAGAGGCATAGTAAATATTTGATTCTATTCTGGATATTTTGCAAAAGAGATAGATTTACATAGAAACCAACACTCCTTGATCATGTCAGACATCACCCACTTTTTCAGTTAGCATGCAAAATAGTAGTTTTCATAATGGCATCTTTGTACACGTGTGTCATTACTTTGTTCTTGTCCATTCCCTTACCTGCTGCAATCCCTTGTAATCCCTTACCTTTCCCAGCTGCGTCCTTCCTTTCCCCAGTTAGATATGGCTTGTTTTATTACATGTATTTCATCACCATCCCCTTAATGTACATACCATGTCTTCAGTTCCAAAAATTATAAAGTTGGAGTCAATAAAATGACATAGTAAAGAATCTATACTACAAGAATGAAAGAAATCTATGTAAATAAAAAGTTATATTAATCTTCTAGTTAGTGCCTTTTTAAATCTTAAAAACAGTCATAGTAATGTTACACTGCTGCTTGCAAATTAATTTCTTTTTATGGTTATTATTTGTAATAAGAGCTTAAAAGCTATCTGTATAAAATTTTGAATAATTAAATATTATTACTAAATAAGGTGTTTGTCTCTAGCTCAATTTTATATGATTATTGAAATCCATTTTCATTATAAGCACATATATACATACATACCTCATACTTAATGCATATTTAATTCAAACATATTACTTATATATTCACTATCAAAATAAAGTGACCTTTACTTTATTTATAACTTTTAAAACACTGCTTTTGGAGATGGTGGCTGACACAATCACATTAAATCATTTTTATAAAAATCAAGCAACATTTTTCCAACATTTTTCTTCTATCCCCCAGCCCCCAAATCTTAACAGGAAGCACCTAGGGTCCAAAGGACTAGGAGCCCTGCCACAATCTATAGTTACAACTTTAAAACTACAGGTAATGATGAATTGCTTAATATTTTATTTCAGGTAAATATTTCTAAATCATAAGAACATTGTGTGCCATGCAGGTGACTTCTTTCACCAGGCTCTCCTTCAAACAGCCTTTTCAAATGTGTCACATAAGCAAAATCTACTGTTCCCCTCCTATGATGGCCTCCACAAACAAGCATCTTCATTACCCTGGTACTCAAGGTTCCTTTACTCTCTATGGATCACAGAGAAAATCACAGAGGGTCTGGAGACACTAAATTATATGAGAGCTGATCTGACTTCTCTGGAAACATGTTGTGATGGCATCCATGACTGGCTTGGGAACACTCTCGTTGACCTTTCCTCAATACAGGTCTTAGAACACTAAAATTTTGTTTGTTTAAACTCTGAGTTGACATCCTCTTGTTTGCAGTAGTGTATTGTCTTTCTTTTGATGGACAGAATATTTTTATTGGGTGAGGAAGGACACTAAAAAAGAAATTCCACACTAGCTCAGAACTGAGTATAATAAAAGGTTATTGATTTAGAGGTATACTCGCAGATCACAATCCTCTGCTGGCCAGAAAACCAAAACCTGCTGCCAGAAAAGAGGCTGGGCATGCACTTTACATCAGCATATACGGTGTAAGAGGCCACATCCAAGTTGACAGGTAACTTAAAGGCTACTGGTGGTAAGAATTCCTACAGCACCCCCTTTTGTTTAAATAAGAAAGTTCTAAGCTTAATACAAAGTTATATACAATAAAAACAAATATCAGATTTAAAATTTAGAATTACAACCAGCATAAACAATGTCAAGCAAGAAACATGATAAATGTTTCAGTAATTATTCTATCCTAATGAGTTTAAGTCTTGTATATAAATAACTTGGCTAAGTCATGAGAGGAAAGTAACTACAACTTTCTAGTCTTCAACCCCATCAAAGACCCTAGAAGGGAAATAATATTACTTGAGTAAGCAGGAAGTGCAATCAAGCAACTTCCAAAATGTGCAACAAATTACATAGACAACTGGCTACCTGGGAAATCATCCAAAGACTCATTTGCAGTGTTGGAGCAACCAGCTTTGACTAAGGCCTAGAGTAACTAACATACCATTTTCAGAGGCAGGAAATTTTTCAAAACCATCTTATGCTGTCTTGGCAAGATTTGACAGTCTTTTTTCTTGTATCCTTCTTGTCCTGTCTTGACATTTTGCATTTTGTCAGTGGTCAATTCATGGGCAGTTCCTTGTCCAAAGGCCAGTTTTGGCAAGAAGAAAACAAGCTCCAATTGGAGTGTCTTCACATACTCTTGTGAATAGATCAGGGGTGCCAGAAGCAATCATGTCTCACTTCAAAAGAACCCCAAGTTATGTAAATGCCATATTCTACAGCTCTTTGAACTGAAGTTTGCCTATCTATGCAGAATGAAATCTCTATATATCTAAAGAACCTGATTAGTCTAACTATAAGTATGACAAACATGGATGACTATTGACCTAATAAAGACTAAAACTTCATAATTAGAATATTAAACAAACTTTAAACAACTGTGCAACAAATGAGGACAATGATTTCAAAATGTAAACAATGAACAAGTATCTTGATCAGAGGTAGAAATGTATATTGCAATATGATAAATATATCCTAAAATTATACCATATACAAAATGTCTTAAGCAGAGGTAGAAGCATGCATGCATACAATTTGACAAAATAACTTTGCCTAAGTATACAAATACTGTAGATAAAAATAGGAACATATTCAATATAATTTAAGCTTGTATCAGTATACAGGAATCTATACTAATGTAAATTGCCTATAAATAATAGCTCACAAGTATTCACTCCATTACTCATTATTATTGTTAGTGTGAGTAAGCTCACACTAATCTATTATCCCATCCAATTTCTCCTTTTTTTTTCCAAAGAGATCCCTGAGCTTACATAATTTTCCCCCCATCCCCCAACCTTATAACAATTATAATCAATCCCTAAATGATATACCTAACCCTGAGAACAAACTTTGTTGGGAGCGGGGACGTCGTCTTCTAGAATGACTTCCAGCTGTCATGAGGGTGATGTTCTTTCTGTGGGATCCTGTGAAAGTAAAATGATGGTTAAATTCCAAGATTACTGTCTTGTATAATTGCAAATGGTCTCTGAGTATTTGGTAGGGTTTTTCTGAAGTTTCTAGTTGAAGTTCTAGCCAGAACGTTGTAAAAAAAAAAAAAAAAGTGCACCATTTCAGCTAAAGAAGGTGGAACCATCTTGATCAGCTGGTACCCAAAACAGGTCTTATAGTAGCACTATCAGAATCATAATGTCATATCAGCCAGGTGAAGTTGTTGTTGTAGGGCCCCATCTTCTCCCTGGAAACTTCAAAGATTACTGCAGGAAAATTCATTGTTCATTGTGGAAAACTTAAACATTATTTATATAGACATATACAGACATATATATTCAATGAAAGGTATGATAGAGACAAAAATAGGTATGAAGAAAAGTAAAATGTTTTCTAAATTCTTTTTTCGTTCTGTCCCATACCAAACGGCTCTTGACATGAGACAGAAACTCTGAAATTTTCTCTTAATAACATCCTTGGGCCGGGTGGTGGTGGTGCTTGCCTTTAATCCCAGCACTCAGGAGGCAGAGGCAGGCGGATCTCTGTGAGTTCAAGGCCATCCTGGACTACAAGAGCTAGTTCCAGGACAGGAACCAAAAAAAGCTACAGAGAAACCCTGTCTCGAAAATCAAAAAAATATAAAAAAATAGCATACTTGGATTTAGAGAGACAGAGCCATTGTCCAACACCAAAGCCAGCTCATACACACACACACACGCACACACACACACACACACACACATATATATTTTAATCACCTGTCCTTATAAGTCATATTCCTTTTTCTTAATGATCCATATTAAATAGTTATTTTTCCTTCTGTCAGCATCCAGACATCCAGGGACTCTTGAATTTTTGAAGGTGTGTATTTTCCTGTAAAGACAAGAGTGGAACCCTGCCCCAACACTATATAGTTTCCTTACCACCTGTATGGTTGTTGCCATTGTCGATGAGCTATCATTTCTCTTTTTTAAGAGATTTCTCTTTTTCAGCACATCTTTATTAATTTTGATGGTATCCATAGTTTTTCTTCTCCTGTGGAAACAAGAGCAAAACCTCTTCCCCTACTCTCCCAGTCTTCTACCTTCCTCATCTTCGTCATATTTATTCCCTTCATCTACCCCAATTACGTCTATTTTTGCATATTTAACAAAATTTTATGTGCAGGTAGTCTGGGTGTGCACAAGTGTCTATGTGATATACTAAAAACTTTATTACTTTAAAGATATTTATTTGAAGGAATGTTTTTTGACTCAAGTTAGAAGTCTAAACCCTCTCTATTTTAATACGTAAATAAAATAACTTTCATGTCAACAAATTAAAAGAAAATTCAATATGTCAAATCAATCTGCCAGTTAATGGGTTTGAATGAAATTTCAAGATATATTTAGGTGATCAGTTTCAGGAAACTTTTGTTATTCTTCGTTCTTAACTAAATCTGAAGTGCTGACCCAGTATTATTAGACCCAATTTAAGACAGCTTTGTGAAATTTAAGATATCTTCAGAATTCTCCAGCCTTATTTCCATAGCCTTTAAACAGGGTTTTGCATAAGATGAGAAAGAGCTGCTGGTTGGCCTGGGATTGAAAGCTTTCTCCAAAGTTCTACTTTGTTCCAAACTACTTTTGTTTAGAATAAACTTCAGCCTGTTTTAATTCTCTTCCCTGGGTGTGTGGTGGGGCCTTGCTCTAGGCAGCGTTTATTTATGTTACTACTACTAGGATGTCAAGTTCACACTGCTGAGGGACTTTGAATGGCAGTTAGGGAGGCAACCAGAAATGGTACGTGCTTTCAATTCCGGGCCTCAGGAGAACAGGTGGCAAGATCATGAGTGCCCAGTCAGCCTGAGCTACAAAGCAAAACTGTCGCTCAAACAATTGCAACCACAAAGCACTGTGAGGGACAAAAGAACTCTCTTCTTAGTACATCTGCCCAGTCCCAGAGTGCAATTCCTCTGGATAACCAACTGAAGGACAAGATCTCTGAGTTCTTCAATAGCAAAAGGCTGTACGTTTCCTGTCATCCAGCAAGACCAAATGAACACTCTTGACCAGCCTTCTGGAGGCTCTCAAATCATCAAAATTCTCACCACCACCCCAGGGAACTCATCATAGGAGCTGCATCTCACTCCCATGATGGACCCCAAGTAATCACTATTATACGTGTAGAATACAATGTGGGTGTGCACATGTGCCTTAGGACACTTACAGAGGGCAGGGGGCCGTTTTGTGGCTCTACGTAAAATCAGGCATTGAACTGAGGTTGCCAGGCTTGTACAACAGATGAATTTATTCTCTAAGCTGTTTTACCTCCCCCAGTTGTCAAACATTTTTATTCCTTCACCATCTAACAGTTCTTCTGTATTTTTCTGATTTTCATGATCTTGAAACTTTTAAAAACTACACATCACTGACGTCGTCTCCAGTTTGGATTTATCTGGTATTTCCTTAAAAAGTTGTATTCAGGCTGTGCAACTTTCACGCCAATATTGCAAAGGTGAGAATCTGCATTGAATAACATCTGCCTGGATGGAACAGGATTTGAACTTGGTCCATAATTAATGGCTGTTCTTTGAACACCAATGAAGCTGACTTATTTCTCCTTACCTTAAATTTTCTTGTTTTGGAAAGGCTAGACAGATAACATAGTCAGTAATGGACTTGTCACACAAGCACAAAGACGTGAGTTCAAATCCCATCCCCTTTCTGCTAGCCAGGAATGGGGGCACACATTTGTCATTTCATTGCTAGGAGACAAAAACAGGTATATCCCTGGATTTCAAATGGCCAGCCAGCCTAACTTGCTTACTGAGCTCAAGGCTAATGGGAGACCACGTCACAAAAAATTAATAATAATAATCAAAAAGGATAATGCTGAGGGATGAACTCCACAGATACGTGCACACTTGTGTACATGTACCCATTCCCACACTAGCATCTACACAAATAAGCACACATACAAACACAATAAGTAAATAGTTTCTTGTTTTGTCTTTGTTATTACTATTTTGTGGGGAAGTCATGGGAAATGCCCATAGTCCCCGTGTCACTACCTCTTCTTTGCAAGTCTTTTAGTGTGTTTATATATTAATGTATACCCATATAGACTTTTGATTTTCTTCCTTCCTTCCTTTCTTTTTTTCTTCCTTCCTTCCTTCCTTTCTTTTTTCTTCCTTCCTTTCTTTTGTTTGTTTTTTTTAGGCGGGGTTTTTCTATATAATGGCCCTGGCTGGCCTCAAATTCACACACAGTGATCTACCTGCCTCTGCCTCCCGAATTCTGAGATTAAAGGTATGTGCCACCATTTCCAGCTCTTATTCAGTTTTCAACAAAGCATAATAAAATGGCTGTTAACTTGAAATTATCCCTCACTTTGCCAATACATCCCTGTTCATGATGCTTTCTACATCTTTTCCTACATGCTTGTCTCGTGTTTGTGCCTATGTTAGCTCTGGAACCAGCCATTTATTAAATAGCTTCTTCAGGGGCCTTTACCTTCTGAGATGTAAAGACACATGTGGTCTTTGTCATTGTGCTGCCATTCTCCTGGTCCTCTCTGTTGTCAAAAACAGAGGAAGCCAATGATGGGAATCTATGTGCAAATGCTTGCATCTACGATTAGTTCAGACTATCTAAATAGTTACACAGAAAATGGGGGCTATTCCAACACCTGCTTTAGAAATGTGAATTTGTGCCAGTGTAATTGACAAGTTAAGGGGGAAAAACATAACAAAATTTGTGTTTACACACATTAGATTTTACTTTTTAAAATAGTCTACAAGAGCCGGGCGGTGGTGGCGCACGCCTTTAATCCCAGCACTCAGGAGACAGAGGCAGGCAGATCTCTGTGAGTTCGAGGCCAGCCTGGTCTACAAGAGCTAGTTCCAGGACAGGCACTAAAAACTACAGAGAAACCCTGTCTCAAAAATTAAAAAAAAAAAAAATAGCGTACAAAATTCTCAAAGAATTAATTTTTTAAATCACATAATTATGTCTGGTATATAATAGTATTTACATTAAAATAAATGATGTGTGTATGCAAATATATTCGTGCATTTCTATGTTTAAACAGATACATAGAAAGTCAATTAGAGAGTGGCAAATGCTGCATCTTGAATAGACTCCTGTAAAAAGAGGTTTGCGGAAGAGGGATTTTTCACTTGCTCATGGCAAATGTGAGCTCTGCTTGTATCTTCTGTGACAGTTTGGTATGTGTTCATATAATGTACATGAATGCAGGTTAGAGAAACTTTTTAAAAAGAAAGAAAGATAGCTGGTTATGGTGGTGTATATCTATAATCCCAGCACTCGAGATAGGAACAGACAAGTTCTCTGTGAGTTTGAGGCCAGCCTGGTTTACACAATGAGTTGCAGGACAGCCAGGACTATACTATACAGAAAGACCCTGTCTCAGGGAAAAACAGAAG
>NW_026068049.1:4362308-4367191 GCF_014885135.2 Alexandromys fortis | reverse complement strand
AGGTAGAAGAAGAGAGGGGAAGAAGGAAGGGGAGTGGACAAAAACGCATAGCTCAATAAAAACAAAAGAATTCTGTGTCAAAGTTGGGTGGCAAGGAAATGGGAGAGTGTGGATCTTAGAAGAATTGGAGGACTTGAATATGATCAAAACAAATTGTACACAACTCAAAACTCAATGAAATGCTTACATTTTATCAGTGTAGCTAAGATGAAAGAGAACTGCTATGTCACACGTACCAGAAAGTACCAATCTAAGGGTCGTCCAGATCATTTTAACATTCAGTTAAGTTGTTAGAAAGACACCAAATTTGGAAAAGATAATGTATTGGCAGTCATATTCTGTTATTGCAAAAGTACACAAATTAAATAATACTTGGCCAGGGGTGTGTGGTCTCAGGATAAAGCCAAGAGCACCCAGGCACAGGCTCCCAGTTGTTTGGAACTCATGGAGTCAGTCCGACAGGACTTACTCTTAACAATGCTTTGTGGCAATATACAAACCTAGACATATCTTCAAAGAAGGCATCTTTTTTTATATATGGGAAAAAAGTTTATTGGGAAGGGAAGGGAAGAGAAGGAGAGAGATAGAGAGGCAGTGACTTGCCTCTTCAGAGAAATGTCAGAAAGAGCAAGAAGGCATCTTAATTGAGAAAATATCTCTATAAATTTGGCCTGTCAACAAGCCTATGGGGTACTGTTTTCATTAATTATTGATGTTGAAAAGCCTGAAAAGCCCAGCCCACGGTGGTGGGTGGTGCTAGATTGTATAAGAAAGCAGACTGTTCATACTATGGGGAGTTATCCAGTAAGCAGCACCCTTCATGGTCTCTGCTTCAGCTCCTGCATGGAGCTCCTGCCTTGGAGATCTCATTTTTCCTCAGTGATGTTGTTTGACCTGATTTTCTTAAGTTGAACTAAACTCTGTCCTCCCCAGTTTGCTTTTGGTCACAACATCAGTAACTCATAGCTAGGACAGAAATCACACAAGCCTAAAAGGCATCTTCATTCGCATTGCTAGTCACATTTCTTTATCTCCCTTAATGGTTTTGAAACAGGGCATTTCCTTCAGTAATGCCTCCTTCATGAAGCTGTAGATGGCAGAGGATAGACTATTCCAGTCAGAATACGAGCCTGGTAAATAAACATCCACTTACGTGGATATTCATTACCTACTTACTTTTTATTGTTTAAAACAACAACAACAACAAAACATGCTTCTCACATGCCCCCCCTTTAGATATTGGGGTTTTGAATCTGAACTTTACAGATTATCACATGAGAACAGTGAAGATAAAAGAAAACACTTCACCCTTTGTGTTCCAGATAATGGCTTAATTTAAAAAAAAATCTTTCTTTGTGTGGCTTATATAATCCTTAGAGATGTCCCTTTGCTGACCTATGTCAAGGCCAGGCACATTCCTCCAAATTTCCGCACATGCAATTGAATAGCTGAACTGTTAAGCCACTGATCAAGCAGAACAACCTCCCTCTCTTTTCTCCAAACTCAGAACCATAGCACCTCCTCACACTGCTCTAACCTAAACCTCTCCAGAGAACAGTCTGTCACATGGTAACTAATTTTTGCACATTCTGACCCACTATTCAATCTTCCTACTTCTTTATCATGTACACCCAATTCTTTCTGGCCTGGTTACTTTCATCTATACACCATTAGCCAATGTATTCTCCCTCCCTATTTCATTAGTCCCTCCCTTGTTGCAATAATCCCTCTCTCTTCTTTAAAATAATCACTATGATTAAAATCTCACTTTACTATCTTGATCTGTTTTTAATTTGATAGATCCTGTTGAATGTTGAACTTATATAGACTATGCAATTTACTTAGATTAATGAAATTAGGTTAAAATTCACAAGAAAGAATACCTTTATACATGTAGGCATTCATAAAGACTAAACAAATACACATGAAAGCACAGCTAATTGATAATTGATCTTTGTGAATAAAAGCGTATACTTTTATATCTATGAATTACTGGGAAACCCAAACTCTAATTACACTTGCCAGTTTTAGCAGTATTTGACATCCTAGTCCCCTATGGATGGCCTGCCTCAGATACTGCTCAATTGACAGTGTTTGCCTACCATATACGTGCCTCTAAGTTAGCTCCAAAAGTCACGGTAAGACAAATAGTATAGAAGTTTACAGAAGTCATTTCTTAAATGAAGATGTCAGAGTTCTAACGGTGTATACAGTCTTAGATGTAGTGAAATAGAGAGATTAATAACAATTAGAGCATGTTTTACAAAGAACTTGAGCTGGGCAGAGGTGGCACATACTTTAATCCCAGCACTTGGGAGGCTGAGTCAGGTGAATCTTTGTGAGTTTGAGGCTAGTCTGGTCTACAGAGCAAGTTCCAGGACAGGCTCCAAAGTTACACAGAAAATCCTGTCTCAAAAAACAAACTAACAAAAAAGAATAAACTTTTAACTTATATATAGTACAACCTACCAAGATGCAGATTCATAATGCCCATGTTTTAACTCGGGAATTTGTTTATTTAATGTTCTGCAACTATAGAATGCTTTCAGTCATCAACACAGGCTGACAACTGGTTAGTGAATCGTGTTATATTTTTATAGAGTCTAATTTTGATAACTATGGTTCAGGATGAACCTATTTCATATTGAAATAGAGACAGGTTCAGTACTTTGTCACAAGTGGCCTAAGAAAAAGAAGAATGGGAATTCAAATTCAAGTCTGTCAAAGGTCATATTTTTCGACACCGTGCTGCATCAGACCCTTTTTATACCCAAAAAGTCATTACCAAGGTATAATATTTGGAGCTCATGAAGAAAAGCTTTTGTATATACCTCATGAATACAGACAATATATTGTGTTTGAGAGGGCATAATGAGTATACATTATACACATCAATAAATAGCAGTATGACATCCTTTTAAAGCATAAAAAGAAAGTGCAAAAAGAACTTTGGAACGACTTTCATACATTTTTAATGAAAAATATAAAGACAGCAATTGGATCACTTTACCTAAATGACCACATTTAGCCCTGTAACTTTTCAGTTTAGTAGTTTATGTCCGGACAGTTCTGTGACCTCCCATTATTCCATCCTTGACTGTATTTTGTGACTATCTCTTATGGATTTCAGTATGGGTGAAGTTAAAAAACTAGGATACAATCACACATAGGGTAAAGAACCCTCCTACCATTTTCTGTCATTTTGTATGCCAGCCCCTTGGGAGCTAACATGTACCCTCTCTGAGTTGGAGGCTTGAGATTACATACTATGTCATATGCAGAGATTTCATTTCTCTTTTTGGAGAGTTAATAATTGTCAAAACATGAAACAACTAACTTCCTTAACTGACATACATATATTCCAGGAAATAATACTGATAATATCTGGCAATTATCCTACACATTCAGAGGAACAATTAGGAAACAGTGATGGCCATATTTCTTTGTTATTTGTTACCCTCTGTCTCCAGGTGCAGCATTAATCATGGGACAGATGTGTTCATAAGGACTGGAATCTAGTAAGCTGTCACAGAGATCGAGGGCATTCAAGTCAGGTGAATTTGAATCCTCTCACTGACTTTGATTAGATCACTCAACTCCTTAAAGCTACCGTTCCCTCATTTGTAACTCTAAATAATCACAGTATGGTCATAATAAATAACAGTATTGTCTGTACAAAGTATATTCTGTACAAAGAAGTACTGTTCTTTGTTTGTCCTAGTAGCTGCCTCTTTTAAACTGCTCAAATGTTCAAGACTTGAATGAGAAGATTTTCATCCTGCTTGACAAATGAGGTTACCTGAGACTGGGATATAGCAGTCCTAGGTCTTCGCAAGCAAAGGAAACTTTAGTTATGTGTGAGGAGTAATTAGTATCCTCTCACTAAACCATGCGATGTACAGAGCATCATTGAACAACAAATTTAAGTTGCAATGGCAGCCCTGCTAAAATATATAGCTAACCACATCCTTACCAAGACTCCTGATCTCTTTGTGCTCACTGTTTTCACCCATGCAATGGCAGAATTTGTTTTAAATGGTCACATGATTCTTCTCAGTTCATTGTTAGTAAGACTGACTCTTCAAAAAGTGTGAAGTACATAAATCATTCTTTAAATTTTTAATCTAACTACTAATTTGATAGATATCCATTAAGGACTGAGTCCTGTCCCAAGCACTGAAGAGGTGGAGGTTCCACAGTCAAATAGAAAGTAGCTGTCCATGTATGTGCATGTCTTTAGTCATGGTATTTAGAACTCAAGAAACGGAGACAGGCAGATCTCTGTGAGTTCCAGGCTAACCTCGTCTACAGAGGAAGTTCCAGGCCAGCTAAGGACAGAAAGTGAGATCTTTTCTCAAAAATAAAACTAAAATACAATGAAGAGTAGAAAGGAAACATCCTCACTTTCAAGAATTTCGGTCTGATGTGAGAAAAAAAAAATGATTAACTAAGCATGAACTGTGGTGGTAGCAAGTGAACACTTGAGGGGAAGTGCCGTCAGGAAGCGATGTGCAAAAGATTAGTCGCTGCGGTCTGATAACCAACTTCCTTTGCACAGACCTGACACAGCAAGGAAAAACGCAAATTTCTTTCCTGAGCAACTGAACTAGAAACAGCTTCTCCTCTGGTTAGAAGTGTATAGAAAACTGACAAATTAGGTGATAGCAAGAAAGGTTCCTCTTCAAAAAAAAAGAGGGACCTTGTTAACGAAAGAAAAGGGGTGGATGGAAGATACAGAACCTTACATGTTCACCAGGGGCTGCATGCTCAGCATCCATCACAGTGATTCAGTTACTTATATATCATACTCTTCGTATTCTTATCATTTTTTCTATGTCAACTAAAAAGTAAAGGCTCAATAAAGTTTATATAGAGATAAGATA
>NW_026068049.1:4336269-4362201 GCF_014885135.2 Alexandromys fortis | reverse complement strand
CCACTCCTGGAGTACATCTAAAGGAGTCAATGTCAGAATGTAAAAGATACCAACACACCTCGGTTTGCTATAGTTATTCTTAATAATTGAGTTGTGAGATCACCTTAGGCACCATAACTATGCACGTAGATAAAGACAACATGGAATGGAGGCCAGTGAGATGACTCAGTGGGTAAAGGGGTCTACTGCCAAATCTGATGATTCCAGGATCCACATGGTAGGAGGAAACTGACTGCCACTAACAGTACTCTGACATTCACACAGTATACATACACACAATAAACAAAATGTGAAAACAAGGAGCTGAAAAGAGAGAGAGGGATGGAGAGAGAGAGAGAGAGAGAGAGAGAGAGAGAGAGAGAGAGAGAGAAAGGAGAAGATGAAGGAAAGGGGAAAGGAAAGAAGGGAAAAAGTAACATGTGTACCTAATAAAGTATTATTTACACATAAAGAATAAAATTATTATATGAATGGAATAAAATATCATAATGTTAATCAAAATAGGCCAGACTCAGAAAGAAATATTACTTGTTTTCTCTCATATACAGAGTCTTAACGGTTTTTAAACACATGAAGTAGAAGGGGAACTATTTAGAAAGAGGAGTGGGCAGTAATAGATGGGAAATAAAATAGGAAATAAAAGCGGGCAATTGGAAAAAAGAGTATGGTCAAACTGTGTTCTATGTGTATATTATAAAAGTAATGCCAACTATTAGAATTATAATACACTAATAAAATATTCAATAATATTCTTTAAAAATTCTCTATTATTGTACAATATAAATTACACAATGCAATATTCATACACCATTTTTCCCTCCATTTCCTTCTAGTGACCCCAATCGCCCAAATACTTTTAGAAGAGATTCGTTTACTGAAGATCTGAAATAGAGTCTGTGCTCAATTCTTACTAAGCTTCAGATAAGTGCCCTGTTCAGGGTATTAAAGGGGAGGAAACATAAGATCACGTAACCATCTAAGAAATTTGAAGCTCTCAATGTGGTTTTCACATCTAACCACTCATGCCGAGATCATGCTGCACTCTACTTACCAAACAATGCAATCGAACTCACTGTGGAAGTGTGTACTTCATGCTCAGGGTTAAGCCTATGGAAATATAAGCTTAATCCCAGCTTTACATAAAGAGAAAATCCTTCCATATTTTATTGGACAGAATAGGTTGAACTGGGAGGGGAAAAGGGGAAAGGTAAAAGATCAAAACAGGGCAAGGATGAAGAACAGGGCTTATCTCAGCTTAATTATAAAATAGGTGAAAGACAGTGCCTATAGTAAACCTAGCAACACTTTGAAGTCTTTGGTTTTCATGAGAAGGGTTGGTTCTATCTGGTCAGAATTGGAAAGAGCTCTAATTCATTAATAATTATATCAGCTTAAGATAATGAGTTGCTTTGATTCTTCTGCTCTACTTGTGCTTCTGGCACTCATTCTCATTTTTATTTTAAATGTGAAAGCCTTTATGGCTAAAGCATCCAAACTACAGCCTCCAGGACCCAAACCTTGGCCAATTATTGGAAATCTACACATCCTCAACCTGAAGAGGCCATATCAAACCATGTTAGAGGTAAGACAAAAAGCCATACAGACATACATGATAATTCTTTTGGGGCGGGGTGTGTGTGTGTGTTGTTACGTCATTCTGGTCCTGAGATGCTTAACTTGCATGTGCTAACAACAGTTCATATATGTGTTTTGGGGTCATCAGATTTCAAAATTGACAGAGCTGCTTAAAAATGCATATACACACTGAAATTTCTATGTGTGAGTGTGTGTGTGTGTGTGTTTGTAAAAATTAGCCAATATGATCCAAGGACTTAAGTGACAATTATAATCTCAAGTATCTATGGCATGTAATCTTCAATTCACCTCAGATGTTCTTGTCTACATTTTTTCATATATGACCTACTACAAAACAACTAAGTTTTGATTATTCGTGTATCTGCAGACTTCAGATTAACTACTCAAAACTCTGTCATAAATAAGATGAAAATCTATATGGTCCATCAGTTTAGACCTAGTTCTTCTATCAGTCTGATGAATGAATTCAGCTTACTCTGTGTCCATAGTTCAGATCTACATCTCCATTAGTCTGATGAATGAGTTCAGCTCTTGTCCTTTGTGTTGCTGTCTTCCAGTTTACAGAGTTCATACAGGAACTGGTCTGATGACACCACTTGGAGCTGGCAAATTATATAAAGTTTAAACTTTTAGTTCTAAAGTGTTTTTGAGTTGAGTTCTCAAAGAATTTGTAACATATTAATTTTAAAATCTTTTTTCTTTTTTTTTTAATTTTGTTTTTTTGAGATAGGGTTTCTTTGTGTAGTTTTGGAACCTGTCCTAGAACTCACTCTGTAGACCAGGCTGGCCTCAAACTAACAGAGATCCACCTGCCTCTGCCTCCCGAGTGCTGGGATTAAAGTCATGTGCCACTACCACCCAGTCTTTTAAAATCTTAAAAGACAAGGTATTGAAGAAGAAAAAAACTATAATATTACCTTAATCAATCAAAAACTAAAATAAAATCGCTTTAAATTTGCCTCATGCTTTTTATTTAATAAATCAACACATTTAGCACACTCCCCTTAACCAACCTGGGGGAAGATTAAATGGCATTTTATCTCCGTATTACAGATAAGTTTACTTCACAGAAATTACTTCCTAGAATCAATACTTAAAACAACTTTGTAGCCCCTTATCCTACAATTCAAAATCAGGTTAATTCTTCATAAGAATGAGATCTTCATTCAGCAAACTTCTTCATCTAATTAAGTGTTCCTCAACTTTATTTCTACACTACTCCTGTCCTTTGCTTATATATTAACCAGGCTAAATTCTTTGCAGCATGTTTTTTTTCATTTTCTTTCTCATTTTCACAGATATGTCTTGTTCTGAACTATTTCCACCCACAGAACAGGGAGGTTTCAACTCTTTTCCATTATCTGGACCCTTTTTTAACTAAACTTATCCTCAAATTGTTTTTCTGAGATATGCTAATCTACCCAATACAAAGCAGTTCTCAAACAAAACACTCTGTTCTCGAATTCCCATTTTAATTTCTACTTCGGAAAGAGTGATTTTAATTGTACTAATTTTTTTTAAATCATTGAGTCATCCTTCGATTTCTGTTGCAACTTTAAATAAGTAAGTATCAATATAAAGGAGCATTCCGAGCCATCTTAGTCTTCACAAAAGCTCAGGTCAGTTAAAACCACAGGCTCTCAGCCAGTGTGCCACTGATGGTGTGGTTCTTGCTGAGCAGCACCACCTACTGTGTGACCTCATGAAGACACAGTATCCTTTCTGTTCAACAGAGGTGATATCTACTTCATGCAAGGGAGCTGATATATAACGGGACTAAGAGTAAATTAGGATGTCATATATATTGGCTTTTGCTACTCTACAATAATTAAAGAAAATGGAATGTTTCTTTCAATAAAAAATGTTACCAATAATAGAGAATTTACTTGGTCCTAACATCAGAGCACACCCTAAGAAACAAGATGTTCATATGGGATATATTAGTGTGGTACCAAAGAAATGTTTGGTTTTTCCAGAGTTGTGGCTGGGCATTTTCTGTTTTCAAGCAAAAACATAATAGGGAGAGACAATGGTTCATTCTGTAGTAAAAGACAAGTCTTATCCTCACATTTGAAATCAAATAGAGCCCAGGGATCACGAACTGAAGGCCACCAATGTGGCTCCAGGGGCTATGACGGCTGGAGGAGTAACTCTAGTAATGAAGTCCAGAGGTCATGATCGATTTTACTTTTGCTTATACCTTGATGTTTTGATTCTTTCTCTACTTTTTTTTTTCACCAAAGCTCTCCAAGAAATATGGCCCCATTTACACCATTCATATGGGACCAAAGAAGGTGGTGGTGCTTTCTGGCTATGAGACGGTGAAAGATGCCCTTATTAATTATGGCAATCAATTTGGGGAGCGATCTCGGGTGCCTATATTTGAAAGACTTTTTGACGGAAAAGGTAAAGATCCCTAAACTTTGAATATATCCCTTTTGTTAAAGTTGTTAAATATTAACTATGTTTTATTTATTCATTCTTATCTCCTTACTTTGATAGTTTTATATGCTTTGGATTAATCTTTCTCCCTGGAAAATAGTGAATTTGTTTGCAATTGTTCATTGACACCTAGCTTGATATAAGAATCAAATAGAAACTCAAAAATTGTATACTGAATTCAGCAACAAAAATTACAAAATGTTTTCCCAACCCAGAAGTCCTTGCTGTACTACTAGAAAAAGAAAATACTTTTTTTACAGGAGAAGAATGTGCTTCACAGTCCACCACTATAAAACCAGGAAGAAATGTCTTTACATACTGCATCAGATATTCACACTGAAGCCTCTCAGGATGAAAAAGCAATTAGCTAGGACTCATGATACTGTCTTTGCTAATTGGAGTCACACAAAGAGAAACAAATTTACCATTTATGTATGGTATGCACGTTAGGTTAAGTTCTGCCCATCTAACCCTAGGTTCTTATCTTCCCAGAGGAGCTGAGAAACAGGGATCTTACCTCCCTGATCATTTCAGACAAGTCTCCAGATATTTAGGAAAGACATTCTAGTCATACATCTAAAGAATGATGACTTGGTTTTCAAAAAGATGTGTGTATATTTCAAAGAGAAGGGAAACTGCTTAGAATGTTTTCTACAGCAAATCTTCTAGGAAATGAAAAAAAAAGGGAGACTTACTAATCTTTGCAGGGAGACCTTGCTTGTTTTCTTTATTAACTTGCTGAGAAATGAAACTAGGGTTTGAGAAATGCTAGATAACTACTATTAGACTATGCCATCAACCCAGTCTTCCCTTATTTCTGGCAGGGAATATCAAAGCTTTCGTCTATAATTTTTATTTGTCCTTGACCACTAAATTTAACACTGTTGGAGGTAACTTAAAAACACTCGTTTCTCTCTAAGGAATTGTCTTTTCACATGGTGAAAACTGGAAAACAATGCGAAGGTTCAGTTTGACCACGCTGAGGAACTTTGGCATGGGCAAGCAGATTATAGAAGACACGATCATAGAGGAATGCCAGCACCTTGTACAGAATTTTGAATCTCACAAAGGTCTGTAGAGTAAATGAAACCATTTCGTGAGCAAGAAATCAACAAAAGGTACATTTAGTCATGTAGTTTGAAATAATTTAACTTGGAAAAAAAATCTCAAGGACATACAAGTGCCCAATGTTGTCTACTCAAATATTGTCCATGTCAGATGAGACATTTGTTCTCATTCTCTTCGGCTCCTTTCTCTCCCTCTTCCTGTGCCTCTTCCTCTCTCTTTGCCTCCTCCTTCCCTCCTCCCTCCCTCTCTCCCTCTCTTTCCGATATTTTATATATATATATATATATATATATATATATAAAAATCAGTTGGAATTTACTTTTATATAAAATAAATTTTGAACTATTTGAAAGTATTTTGAAAATATGCTGTCCCTTTATTCTCAAATAATATACAATAATGCTCCCATAATGCAGTATTTACTTACCAAGAAGTTAACTTTGACATAATACATAACATCTGGGTTTTGGTCTCCTACGTGAGAGAATTTAAAAACTGGCCCATGATGGCTAGTTCAAGAACATATAAGAGGTGCTTTGGGCAGCAGAACAGATGAGTCTTCCATCTGGGCATCTGCCAGGGGTGGGTGATAGACAAGGGAGGCAGCAGAGTTGTGCTTGTCAAAGGAGAAGTCAGAAACCAGAGCAGTCTGGCTCAGCAGTAAATGCCTAAGAGCCACTACCCCCAAGGCTGAGATTTCCAGGTCATCCTCACATGTATCATATTTCCTTTTTATCTTTGTACTTTACCTGACCTTCCTTAGACTTTCTTATCTCCAATGCCTTACTGCTAAGAAGGTCCTTAACTTTGTCAAGACAAGGGAAGAATTCATTAGTAAAGGCTAGGTACCACAGACCAGTCTACTTGACTAGATGATTACCAGCTGCCAGCCATTAGAGGTGCATCAGCAGATGCCAAGCAGACCCT
Source organism: Alexandromys fortis (assembly GCF_014885135.2). Lineage (NCBI taxonomy): Eukaryota > Metazoa > Chordata > Mammalia > Rodentia > Cricetidae > Alexandromys > Alexandromys fortis. The sequence continues at coordinate 4,356,168 of NW_026068049.1, read as the reverse complement.
GAAGAATGCCTGGCAATTAGACATCTCCAGGTTCTTTTGCGTTCTTTTTTCTTGAAGTTTTCTCTCAAAGTCAGGCTACTGAAACTGGAAATTCTCTCTGAGGAAACCCTTTTTCTCAAAGCAATCTAGGACTATCATTCTAATCTTCACTGGCCAGTCTGTCTGTAGAAAATTCTCTGACCTATGGTATTAGATCTTAGACTCCCATTTTTGAAGGAGCTCTGCTCCATCCCTTGGAGGAAGTACCAGGCAGAGGGTGGATAATCGGAGTCTGAGCAGCCTCCCTAGGTTCCATACTGAGTCTATTATGATTAGACTACACCCTTTGTGCCCAATCATGTTTTCCCTTAACTCTCCATGGTTCATGTTTTCCCTTAACTCTCCATGGTTCATGGAAGCAAAATGGAAAAAGGCTACTTTACCCTCTGTTTTTATGTCTCAATCTAATGGTGCCTACGCTATATGTAGTGGTGAGCCAACAAATTTGTTATTCTTGCATTAACTTATCTTTTGTGGTGTTTTGAATGTGAATGGCTCGCATAGATTCATACATTTGAATACTTGGTCCTCAGTTCGGGGGAACTGTTTAGGAAAGTCTAGGAAGTGTGGCATTGTTGGAGAAGGTGTGTTATTGAGGGTGGGCTTTGAGACTTCTAAAGCCCACACCATTTCCCATCATCTTGCTTGTGGATAAGAAAGTAAGCTCTCAGCCACTGCTCTAGTACTATGTCTGGTCTATGATGGTAATGAGCTCTAGGATTCTTAAACTGTAAGTCATATTCAATGCTATGTATATATATATATATATATTGCTTTGTTCATGGTGCCTTCACAGCAATAGAAAAGTAACTAAAACCCATTAATCTCAGCACTCAAGGCAGGTGGTTTTCTATGAGTTCGAGGCCAGTCAGGCTATATAAAAAGTTCTGGGTCAGCCAGGCTACCTAGTGATATTTTTCCTCAAAAATAAATAGATAAATAATTATGCCGGTACTAAGTTGGCATGCTAGTGAGTAGCCAACCCGATTATGTTCTCCTCTTACCATGCACTCAATATGTTATTCCTAAAATAAATAAGTAAATAGGTTTTTACCTACTGGCACATACTTAATAACCTCATAATCTAAGTAAGCTTTGTATATGTCTGTTGGAGATGGAACTGGGTAAGGAAACTTGGGCCCATGTATACTAAGCAAGCACGTAACCACTAAGCTGCAGCTACAACCTTCCTTTTACTTTTTATTTTGGAAATTGATCCCACTAGGCTGTCTAGGCTGGCACTGAACTCATTCTACAGCCTAGGATGTCCTCAACATTAGAGCTTCCTACCTCAGTCTCCCCTGAGGTAACCAGGTCTGATTTCACGTTCTGTGTAGATTTCAGTGATGCAGAAAACATCAGAATGTAGTAGAATTTCTAGCCCAAACTTCAGCGTGGCCTACCATAGTGAGTGATGTTTTCCCATTTATTGTGCAATAACAACCCTCTCTCCACCCACTGTACTACAAAGCTACACACACACACACACACACACACACACACACACACACGTTAACTTGCCTTGCCACATTATTCTTTCTGTAGCTGAGCTGAATGCCAGTCTTCTTTCACATTTCCACTTCATTTCCTTTGTGGACATCTGAGCATTTGTGGCAACTTCTGGGCATGAGCCAGAGCTATAAATTTCACATCCCTGAAGGACACAATCACAGCGAATCCTTCTCCGAAACTCTTCACTGGAAAGCCTGCCCCAGTCCGTCTGGAAGTGACTTAGCACTGTGTATATGGCTATTCCTGACCTGCTCAATGAATTGCCTTCTAGGAAAACCCTTTGAGATCAAAAGAGTACTGAATGCTTCTGTTGCTAATGTCATTGTGTCCGTGTTGCTTGGGAAACGGTTTGACTACCAAGACCCCCAGTTCCTAAGACTCCTATCCTTAATTGGTGAAAACGTGAAGCTCATTGGAAGCCCAAGAATTGTGGTAATGTTTTTTTTTTCTTTCTTTTTTGATTTCCTTTTGTGATTTAGATCCTATGAGGTATACTTGACTATTCGAGAGACTGTACAAAGGATGCTAATGTGTTCTAAGTATAATGGTATAAACAAACAAACATGCTTGTTTAACCTACCCGATGGTTCTCTCATCACAAAGCACTGCAATAAATACCTTGATACATGGATTGTGAAAAACACTAATGTATGGCTTTGGTCTGTCTTATAATTGTAGCCATCTGTCATTTACCTACACCAACAACCATTCATGGGATATGAACTAAGCATCAATTAAATAAGAAGTGTATAGTAGAATTCAGTTAGGAAAAGGGGTTTTAACAACTCCTTTGAGAAGGTGACTAAATATTAGATCTTATCAAACTAAAAATAAGTAAGTATATTGAGAAATTTTAGCAAATAATAAAGTTGTACCTGAAATGTAAAGCTTGCACTGCCCATCAGTTGCAAACAATAACAACAACAAAAGAAACAAAAAACAAGTATGAAGTATTGAATCTCTAAAATTGGCTTTATTCAGAGAACCATTAACATCCTAAAAACATCTTTGTTACATCTCATCTCCAGCCTCAGATTAAATGGGGAAAAGAGGGGATGGAGATTGCCTCTCTGGTCAAGATATTTAGCACATCTTGTCACCATCCCTTGCATGCTGCCTTCAATCTCTTGACTTCTGAACCAAGAACTTCTTTAAATCTAGCTGCTTTGGTTGGTGCCAACCCTGTACTCTTCCAGGGGCATCTGGACTGGGAGATGGTTAACTGAGAGCTCACCAACCACTAACAGTATGTGTGAGCTAAGTTAATAATACAGTGTACTCTACATCAAGGAGTTCAAGAATGTCCTTATAATACAAAGGTGTCCCTGTCAAAGTCTTCTTGAAACGTTTTTAAGGGTTGGGGATGACTTTATAAAGTGGTACTTTTTGTCAGGATCTACAAATAATGTCTGTTACAAATGGAAGTGTTTCTGTGGTTCTACAGAAAACTAAGTTAATTTATTGAGTTGTTTGGGATTAAGATGATGCAGTTGTTTACCGGGACTCACAGAAGATTTTTTTAAAAGAAACACTGGGCTTTTTTCTCTCTGCATAAAGCTGATATTATTGCTGTATACCGTATCACCTTTAATTATGTTACCCCACAGGTACAATATGCAAAATACTGTCCATAAATAGAGCTTATAAGCTGTTTCAGTATTTGCTGTTGATTGTTTAATTCTGACAAATGGAAACGCATCATTATATAATTCCGTTTATCATTCTTAGCCGAAACAAAAACTGAAACTGTTATTTCTACAATTTTTCAATAATCCTATTTTCACTTGCATTGTCCCAACTAGCTTATACCCATACTTAAAGTATTTTTTAATTTTTTTTTAGCTTTTTAATATGTTTCCTGTTTTGGGATTTCTCCTAAGAAGCCACAAGAAGATCATAAGGAACAGAGATGAATTGTTTTCCTTCATAAGGATGACCTTCCTAGAACACCGTAATAATCTGGACAAAAATGATCCCAGAAGTCTCATTGATGCTTTTCTGCTCAGACAGCAGTAGGTAATGGTGCTTTTCTCAGAGAATTCTTTGGCCAAGATTTGCTATTAATTTAATTAATTACTCCTAGAAGCAAAACGTTCCTTCAGAAAAGATAGACGACTGAACTCAGATTAACAGTGGGTCATTTATAGACTGAAGATGTTATTTATTACATTTTGCTTACATTTGCATATTATTATCTGGGGAAATATATAAAGATCTTTTATATTAGTTTTTTTTTAAAGATTTGTTTATTTACTATGTATACAGTATTCTGCCTGCACATATGCCTGCAGGCCTGAAGAGGGTACCAGATCTCATTATAGATGTGAGCCACCATGTGGTTGCTGGGAATTGAACTCAGGACCTTTGGAAGAGCAGCCAGTGCTCTTAACCACTGAGCCATCTCTCCAGCCCTACATTAGTTTTTTTTTTTTTTTAGTAATCTTGAAATGCATTTCATCTGTTAAATCTAAGAAAGATTACTTTGTTAAAAAAGTTTAAAAAGAAATACTAAAGAAATAGAAAAATTTTAAAAAGAAAAAATTTAAAGAGAATTAATACGGTATTTCACAATACTATAATAAGACGTGGGGAGTGTTTTAATGACTCAATTGAATACTATCTTGGAACCTTCCTAAACGAAAACAGCCTTTGCTATTTTCAGATTTATTTAAGCAGTGTTAGCATCTGGCACTTACTCCACATCCTCCAGTTCTGTAAGACAGCTGCATAATGAAAGGAAAGTCCTCTAAGCTGACAAGTGCTCCACCTGCTGTTTTTAATCTATGGTAATCTTTTACAATTACCCACTGTGAGATGATCACATGACTAAAGACGTATTTTAACATTTTAGGAAAACAATCCATCTGCTGACTATTTCAATGAAGAAAATTTGTTAGCCCTCGTGAGTAATTTGTTTGGAGCAGGAACAGAGACCACAGCCACCACACTGCGCTGGGGAATTATACTCATGATGCGATACCCTGAGGTTCAGGGTAAGTCTCTAAGATTCGGAGCATTACCCCAGTGAAGAAAAGCAAAAGTCTCCAGGAATCAAAATCACAGAAGTCTACAGTCATACTGGTTACCTGTACATTGTAACCTTGACAATAGCTTACGTGGTTAGTTTCCTTTGAGAATAAGAAAGAGAGCGTTGGGGCTTGGGGAGGTGGCTCGGCAATTAGTTGATCCTCTTATAGAGGATCAGAGCTCTGTTCACAGTTTTCACACCAGGGGAATCACAGCTCTAGCTCCAAAGGCTCTTTCTTCTGTATTCCATGGGCACCCGAACTCACGTTCACATACCCACAAATACACACACACATACATACAACTGAAAATCAAATAAATCTTTTGAAAGAAAGTAGGGTTTGCTCGTTACACAGCCTGAGATGATCTGAAATCATGCTCATTCACAGAGCAGCCTTAGAAACAGAAGCAGAAAGTCAGAAGGATGATGAAGAAAGCTCCCAAGTTGGGAGAACATTTGGATTTGACTTTTATATTTTATATAAAAATCACTAATTTAATATTTTATATTTTACATATTTAATGTTATATATTTATATATTATATTTTATATAAAAATCACTTATTTAAAAATTACTTGACTCCATGTGCAGGCAGAACCCTAACCTCTCATTGTGTTGTATCCAGCAAAGGTCCATGAAGAGATCATCAAAGTTGTGGGCTCAGCTCAGCCTCGAATTGAGCACCGAACCCAAATGCCCTACACAGACGCTGTCGTTCATGAAATACAGAGGGTTGCTAACATACTGCCCACAGGCTTACCCCGTGAGACAACCACAGATGTTATGTTTAAGAACTACTATATTCCAAAGGTAAGGGCTTAGACAGGCGAGAGGAGAGAGTATATCCCAGATGTTTAACGTGGTAGAAGCACTGAGACTGAAGCTCAGAGACAGTCTTGGCCCACTTTTCTCCTTCCCACCTGCTCCCTCTCCTTTTATTATCTCTTGCCTTGCCTCCCTCCCCATCATTCAAAATAAGATAGCTGAGTATTTGAGTGTGTGTGTGTGTGTATGCAACTGATGACAACAGTTAACACTTTGTAAAACACTATCCTATTTTATGTTGTAACTGAAAAAAAAAATGGGATTCAGAGGATGTAGCCCTTTTCTGGGATGAAAGGTTGCTCCTTGAAGGAGCCAGGATGCCAGGATGCCAAGATGTTACTCTCAGGGTCCTGAGATTTTTTGAGGCAGGCTCTTTCATTGGCCCCTCCATTCTTCAATCCCATCCTCTCATGGAATCATGCCTATGGATTCTCAGGCTCCTTCTCCATCATTGTGTTCCTATGGAAAATTGAAGACATGTATGTATACCTTCCTAAAACTAGACTGAAGGCAAGCTTGGCTAGGAGATTGGGAAACGCACATGGAACCAATTGTTTTCCTCAATACCTAATCAGAGCACAGCTGCTGGGCCCATGTCTGAATAAAGCCATGGTGCTACTGATCATTTGGAATTCTTTTCACTACACTACTGCACCCCACTCTGAAAACACTCTCTGAACAAGACTGTGCTCACCTTTGGAGCTTTTCTTCTCAGCCTATGCTAGGTACACTATTGAGCTGAGTTAACCCAATTAACAGTGAAACAGAAAAACAAATGCAAGCAATGTGGCAGTGGTCAGTTTCACATGACTATAATAGAATATACAAGGCAGCTGTCTTACAAAGAGAAACAGTTCATTCGACTTAGGGTTTTACCAGTTCACGTTGAAGATTAGACATTCCAGACCCATCTAAATTGAACTGGTGAAGACAGTAGGTGGCATTGAGAGAACCGTATGGAGAAACCAGTGAACAGACAAAGACTGGCTGACTGGAGTCCCATAATCCCCTAGAAGGGAACATTGGCATTGGTATAAAGATGAACCAGTCCCATGGTCCTCATCTCCTAAAATTCTATCAGAGCCTTTAAAACAAGCCAAGAGCATAGAACCTTTGGAAGAATCTCCCCACCTTCAAGCTGTAGCAAAAGTGAAAACAGAGAAGCAATATTAAATGTGATCCACAAGATGCCGTAAGAGCAGTAGGAGTTTAGTTTTAGCCTCCTGCTGTGCTACAATCCATGTAAAATGCATTGTCAAGAGGACTTTGCAGGTACAGGGATATCTAATTAATGTGTTGTCCTACTAGGAGGTAGGCTCAGTCTTGGCACAGTTCAACCAGTTTTTGGTGAAATGAATATAATTAACATGTTTGCTATGAGGCAGAGAAAGTAAATTTACATATAATCCAGGTAAATAGAAATGTAGATAAATGATAGATAGATAGATGATAGATAGATAGATGATAGATAGATAGATAGATAGATAGATAGATAGATAGATAGATAGATGATAGATAGATAGATAATGATGTTACACACGTGTTTTAAAACAAAATGCTTTCACTCAACTGTCTACTTGAGTAGGAAAAAAAACACAGACTTTATTTGATAAAAGTTAACCAAAAGATTATATTCCAAATCATCATTAAAGACAAGTTTAATAATAATAGCTATCAAAATTAAATAGTGAATATTTTCTTTAATTAATTAATTTATTTCCTGATGACTAAACTTGAATGTTGTATACCCAAGGCAGGCATTCTTGTGCCTGAACTATGCCTCCTGTTCAGAGTTGTGAGTTTAATCATGACTTTACCATGTTTTGTTTATTGTCATTCTCAGAATGCCCTTTCTTATACAGTTAAAATCACCCCTTCACTTATAGAAAGTTGTTTTATAACATGTAGCACACCATGAAAGCAGAGACGCTTATGATTTAGAATCTGTCCATATAATCTTTGATTTGACATCCACTGTCATGGACCTTGAGGGATAAAAGAGCAAATCTTCACCGAGCCATCGAACCTTCCAGAAATTCTACCAGGTTCTTTCTTTTGTATTCTTTCATCTACAGCTTACAACGCAAGTGAAGACCACTGAACTTCCCCTACACAGACTTAGAAGAGAATTTGTTAAATTCCTGAAACTATTAAGCGTTAACAAGCTGAGCGGGGAACCTGTTAAATAACAGGCTATTATCACATTACCAATATACACTAAAGGTTCATTTCCAGGTCCTGCTTTCAGTTAGGAACTAAGGAAAACTTTGGTGACTAAAGGGAACATCACATTACTGACCTTAAAGCCTTCCCAGACAACCGTATTTCTTTCAAGAATACACCGTATCTAGAAATTGCCAGTCATGATTATAACACTTTGCAGAGGAGCCTCTTAGAAAGAAATGTCATTTTTTTTTCACTAACAGCACTAACTTTTCTTTCTAGGGCACAGAGGTGATCCCTTTGTTGACATCAGTACTGCAGGATCAAACCCAGTGGGAAACACCAGACACTTTTAACCCCACTCATTTCCTCAGCTCCAAGGGGAGGTTTGTCAAGAAAGAAGCTTTCGTGCCCTTTTCAGTGGGTAAGGTGCCTTGCTTGCCACAGCTTCTTTAAATATTTGTTTATTTATTTATTATGTATACAATATTCTGTCTGTGTGCATGTCTGCAGGCCAGAAGAGGGCACCAGACCTCTTTACAGATGGTTGTGAGCCACCATCTGGTTGCTGGGAATTGAACTCAGGACCTTTGGAAGAGCAGGCAATGCTCTTAACCACTGAGCCATCTCTCCAGCCCCCTTGCCACAGCTTCTTTAACAAGTAAGAGAGCTGTCGCCTCAAGAGTATGCTCAGGTCTTGTGCTTTTCACGCTGAAAAATTACGTTCCGTTTTGCTTTTGCCCGGGTATCAATACTGTATTCAGGCCTGGCTGCCTTTGCATATCCTGTGAAGTCTCTTTTGACCTTTAAGCAAGCAACAGCCATCCATATTTACAATAAGTAACCTGCTCAGGAATTTCCCCCAGTTTAGTGTGGAAATCAAAAATTTCCTCTATAGTACTGGGAAAATGGCTCAGCAGTTAACAGAAATTTTGCAAAGGACCCAAGTGTGGTTCTTTTTTCTTTTTTAAGATTTATTCATTTCATGTATACTAATGCTCTATCTGCATGTACACCTGCACACCAGAAGGAGGTAGCAAATTTCATTACAGGTTGTGAGTCACCATGTGAGTACTAGGAATTGAACTTGGGACTTCTGAAAGAGCAGCAAGTGCTCTTAACCTTTGAGTCACCTCCCCAGTCCCTGAGTGTGGTTCTTAGCACCCACATTTGACAATGATAACTGTTTGTAACTCCAACTTCATGAGCCTCCAGGGCCTTTGGATTCTGATGGAATATAATATGTACACATACCTACACACAAACACACAGGCATACATATAATTAAAACTAAATCTAAAAAACTGGAATGTGTTGTGGGCCTCCATTAAAGAAAGCTAAAACTAACAACACTACTTTTTGTTTGTTCAGGTTTTGTTGTTGTTATTTTTGCTGTTATGAAATAACGACTCTCTATGTAGCCCTTGCCATCCTGGAACTCACTATATACACCAGGCTGGCCTCAAACTCAAAGAGATCCATTTGCCTCTGCCTCCAGAGTGCTGGGATGAAAGACATGCACCACCACACCCAGCCTGATACTGCATCTTAGTCATAGACAAACAAATAAAATTCAAACTATAAGAAAAATATTAAATATGGATCAATTTTATGTGTCTGCTTTTAGTGTTAGCTATAACCTCTCTGTCCTTATGTCCCTCTAGTTGTGAGGAAGGTACCCTTTTCTTCTGTTTCCATTTACGGTTACATCCACGCTGTCAAAGTATTGCGCTGTGAAGGGCTTTTATTTTATTTATTTTTTTTTATAATTTGATGAAGACTTTACTACTGAAGACACTACATACTGGAGTTACAAGACATGAACAAAATTTCACATAGAAACTTTATCCATTTTAACTCATAGTGCTAGAAGATTCTATATAGGCTGCATGGGAATAGATCAGCAAAGGTCTTATCCAATTGCCAAAGTTTTGATTTACAATAAAAGTTGGCCTTGTGAGATACATCCGTTGCTCCAACACTGACAGGAATAAGGGAATTCTGAACCACATATTTATTGGATTCAAAGCCAGCTCCTGTTGCATAAAATGAAGCCAATGTCTGGTACTATCAACTTGCCAAAGCATGTGGTTGTATAAACTAGAACATATAATCACTGATACTTATAGACATACATATTCATAGATAAAAATAAACCTCAAAAACATTACAAAAGCTAGGAGTAGAATTCAGTTGGCAGTAGATTTGCTGACCAAGTACCAAACTCTATTTTCAACTCCAGAGCTGCATATACTAGGTATGAGAACTCAAGTTTGCTCATATAAAATTCAGGAAAAAAGCCAAGAATATAAGAAATCCAAGGTCATTGTCTGTAGCTACAGAATTTTCTAGTCTAGCCTAGACTACAAAAGATAGCCCTGAAAAATAAATAGATAAATGAATAAAAGACAAAAAAGAAAGATAAAGTGATCAAATTCATGACAGACATTCATGATAAGCATGAGATAGAGTGACAGAGGATATAGGAGAATATCAAAGTGAGGTTGCATCTCTATTGATGTATCATCTGTGTGAAGGGCTTTTATGATCTAAACATCTTTGTCTCCAGAGAGCATTCTCAGATGTACACGCACAATAAGATTCTCTTGCTAAGGTTGGAACCTCTCATACTACATGCTTTATCTTGTTGGGCTGGTCAGAATTTCCCATCAAACTCAATAAAGCTTAAACAGAAGGCCATAACTAACATCCCAACGTCTTTACTTCTCATTCTGTTAAACACCATTCAGTTACGCCCGTATTTCTTGGGAGATGGAAAGAGCTAACCCCAAACCTACATTAGCTGACCCTGTCACAGCCTTCTCCAAGGCTTGCAACACTGTTATAATTATCATTTACCTGTTGGGTCACCTGTTACACAGGCAAGACCATGAGAACAATAGCAGTGCCAAAGCCAAGCACAATAATACCCGTGTCTTGTTGACATTAAACCTGCTTATCCCTGAGTGGTTAGCTATTTTATGGACGTAACTAAACAGAAAAGAAATACCCATGACTTTGAACCCCATAAAAAACCTGGACTCATTACTGTGCCCAATAAGAAAATGCATAGTTATATGTAGAGTTATTCTGTTCCGTGTAGCTCTCCAATAATCAAAAATTTAACATGAGATCTTTTCCCTCTGTTGAAAAATAGAAGTCTTCTATGGTTTTGGACATTTGCAATTTATGTTTAAAAAAATAAAAACTAAAACAGAGCTCTACAGCTTTATTAATTACAAAAATTACTGGTCATAATGTAAGCAGCACATTAAAGCCCTCCTGGGAGTAGTTAAACAGACCTGCTGTGTCTTCAGAAGGACTGGATATACATTAACAATGCTGCATTTCATTCAAACGTGTTGCCTTCAATCCACAACAAGAATGCAAAACTCATTCTATTTCATCGAATAATAAGATCATTCTTCACACAGTACAATCTAGGAAATATAGATAACACCCAAGAGCTTATTATTTTAGTGAACTTCTACCTGGAAAGTTTCCTTTCTCAATTTTATTTAATTATCCCAAACAATGTAGATTTCAGAATTATACCAGTTGGATCTCTCTTACCAAATGCTTCTACAGATTAATGACCTTTGCAAGATCACTGTGACCTCATTCCTGCTCCTTACTCTTTTCCATATAATCTCCCTGGTGCCCCATGTATAGCGAGAGTCAAATCTCACCCAGCCAATGGCACAAGGACCTCGTCCTTACCTTCCCTCATTGCCACCTGGCGAATTTCTCATCCTTTCTTTCAAAGCTTACTTAGAAACCTCTCAACAAAAGAATGAGCCTTCCCTGGCTTACTGGGTATCTTTCCACATATCTCCTTGTGACACTGCCTATTTATCTGTAGGTCATCAACTACACCATAGTTCTCTCGAGAACAATAGCAGTTGCTTAGCCAAGTTCAGTAGCTGTCATGTTGACATTAAGCATGAGTTTGTGGATGAAATGGCTAGCTTTTACCAAGAAAACACATCATGTGTTTGCTTTTACACATGATCTTGTATTACACATGACTTTGTCAAAAAAGTATTTGCAAATTAAAATGTTGTTATTGTTATTTTTTTCCTATTACTGTGATAAACAACATGTTCATAAAAACAACTTAGAGAGGAAAGGCTTATACCTCTGGTTCACATTGCATTACTGAGAGAAGGCAAGGCAGAAACTCAAGACGGGAACCTGGAGCCAGAGGCCTTGGGAGAACATTGCTTCCAGCCTCCACCTCTGGCTCATGGTCAACCAACTTTTTTTATACATCCAATACTAACTTGCCTAGGGAAGAAGTCACACACGGTGTGCTGGGCTTTCCTATATCTATGATCAGTCAAGACAATATCTCAGGCCAATATGATCTGGGTAATTCCTCAGTTGAGGCTGTATCATTAAAGCTGTCATTGGATTTATCTTTTATTATTTCCAGGTCTTGCTTTGAAACAAAACCAAAAATGCTCAGCAGAGGTTGATGACTGATCCACTCATTCCAAAATAGAGGAGAATGTGTGATCTGGTTTTATCTTTGTCTGGGATTATTCAGGGTTTTATGCTGATGTCTTTATTTTATCTTTTTGTTTGTTTGTTTTGTTTTTGTTTTGCTTTGTTTTGTTTTTTTGAGACAGGGTTTTGCTGTAACTATAAAGCCTGTCCTGGAACTAGCTCTTGTAGACCAGGCTGGCCTCGAACTCACTGAGATCCGCCTGCCTCTGCCTCCTGAGTGCTAGAATTAAAGGCATGTGCCACCACTGCCCAGCCTGTGCTGATGTCTTATAACCTTCTGTGGTTTCTGTGTCTCCAGGCCGTCGGATGTGTGCTGGCGAACCACTGGCAAAAATGGAGCTTTTCCTTTTCTTCGTCAGTCTCATGCAGAAGTTTACCTTCCAACCACCCCCTGGAGTCTCCCATTTGGACCTGGACTTAACCCCAGACACTGGGTTTACCATCCAACCAAAGCCTCATAAGATATGTGCTCTGCTCCGAGCCTAAGCTCTTTGAGTTTACTGAACTCCAGTTCTTGGTGTGATCTGTGGTCCTCTGCACAAAAGCTTTCCTTCCCTTCATTATAGCTATGGTATTTGGCCAAATCCTTCATGATTCTTTTTGCAATTAGCCGCCTTCTCACAAAGGGATGTCTTTTCAAGTCAGAATGAGTTTCTCAGCTAACTGCTGTAGAAGAAAGCTCACTACCAAACATGAAACAGACATGGACTTCTTAGCCATGAGATATCTAAGAATCACCAATCAAGAGTCATAATTGGTGTTTGTGGGGGGGGACATTATAATATTATAATTATAATATATAATTATAATATTATAATATCACAGGTGCGGTAGAGAAAACGCAACTTATTAGTGCACACATTAAACACAAGACATTGTCTTCATTCTGAAAATAAACAAGGCTAATAACAGATAGTTGGTTGTGAGTATAGCCAGGTTGCTGAGATCAGAAAGTATTAGTTAATTAGATGGGTATGCGGGGGTGGAGGACAATAAAGGCACTTGCCATGTAAACCTGCCATAGCACCCTAAGTTGGATCCCCATAACTCATGTAGAAGGTAGAGAGAACCAACTCCACAAAAGTTGTTCTATGACTTGCACATGTGTGCCATGGCATATGTGCTTACACCCGTACACCATGCACACTCACACACACACTTACTATCACTGATGATTCTACTTGTTCTGAAAAGGAGAGTATTCATCTGTGCTCTGGCGTACCCAGAATGCCTGTGCTTAGCGCTCTAAAGTCCCAATGAAGTCATAGGCAAGGGACCCTGGCAGCAGAACAAAGAAAACCGTGTAGCTCCCTAGACACAGAAACAACTCCAGCTTTTATGAAGCCAATGTACCCTCCCACCATCAACAATGTGCTTCTCCCTTGCTCTTATCTGATTCGTATCTAAGTGAGAACTGCCCTAGACAAAGAAGACTTTATTTAAGGTATTGTAATTGGCTAGAACCTGGTCAGAACCCAGCTGTGCAGAAGAGCAAAGCAGAAAGGCTTTCAACAGTGAGGTGTGCCATGGAAAAGTACTGGAGGCTGGAAAGGAGTCTGGCCTATGGGCTGTGTCCGGCTTACTAAACTACTCCTGCATTTTCAAATACTTCTATTGACGGACATTCTGTAGTTGCTACTCATTGCCCATTTGACCTTTCCTTTTTATCCACCGCTATAGCTAAAACCCATAAAAACCACGCTTTGCATGGTAAGCAAGCATTCTTCCACCGAACTAAGGCCCCAGCCTTTGAGCCTCATTTGAAAAGCTGCTATTTCCTACAGAGACTAGGAGTTCGAATGTCCTAGCTTCTTTGGGAATTCATCTCAAGGAAAGCTCTTAGGTCATCAAGAAATACAGTCCACATCTGTGAAACTGGCAAAAGATCTTTTCAAAAGACTTGGATTTCAAAGGGAAAGGATTACCAAGAACATTTCTCAAGTCTCAAAGTTTCCTTCCCTGTACACTGAGAAGAAAATTTTCTACAGGTCAGTAAGGCCAGAGAAAGTTAGGCCATCTAGGTCATCCTCAAGACATCATTATTCTCAAGGCCTTTTGATGGGAGGACCTCAGGTGCCCTGACTTGCCAGAGAGCTAATGGAAACAAAGAAATGGAACTTACTAGCTTTACTCTGAAGCTTGAACACACACACACACATGGAAGTGCACTTTCTGGCTTGCCCTTAGTTTATTACTGGGGTTCAGTAGTATATAGTATGGATTTAATCAGTTCTAAATCCATAATCAAAACTAGCTGGTGGGTGTGGTTCTCTTACCTGGGGAGCAGTGAAAATGCCTTGCATCAGAGATCAGGAGACCCAAGTTTTAACCAAGTAACAAGGTTGTCAGCTATCTATTGTTCTGACATCACGACTACACACTGGAGAGGCACACATGCTCTGTCTGCCTCCAGAAGCGGGGGGGGGGGGGGGGGGGGGGGAGAGCGTTTAGTGATATGCGTAAAGTTAAACAATGAACTGTCTTTGCTGTGCTCAGAGAGGAGAAAAAGCATCACTTTTATTTTATGTAATTGTAAAGTAACTAATAATTAACTTTAGTAAAGTTAAAAATGTCTGCAGAAAATACAATTGAGAAAACTGGTTTCCACTAATGTATTTTTCCTTGATTCTTTCTTTAATAATAACAATCATAAAATAAAGAATTTCTTGATGAAGATGTTTATGTCTGATAAAATTACTTGATTCTACTGCATGGACTGGCTTTGTAGGAGCCTGGTTTGTTTGGATGCTCACCTTCCTAGACCTGGATGGAGCGGGGAGGACCTTGCACTTCCCATGGGGCAGGGTACCCTGACTGCTCTTAGGATTGGAGGGGGAGAGGAGAGGGGGAGAGAAATGGGAGGTGGAGAGGAGGTGGAAATTTTTAATTAATAAGTAAATAAATACATAAATTACACTTCTATAGTAAAATCTTTACAATTTATTGTTTCTGTAAGTCTTACACATAAATTACATATCACAATCAATATAACTTGATTTCTTCCTTAGTCACCATAATTGCTATGCTATTGTCCATGTTTGTCATTTAAAATTGTTTTAAATATTTTTATTACATTGTATTTATTTATGTACACATGTGTGTATCTTTTTTCAGCATGGGACTGAACTCTGGTTGTCAGTCCTGCCAGCATGTGCCTTACCCACTAGAATCTCGTGCTCCATGCTCCACCCTCTCATTTCTTTTTGGCAACGTTGGAAGTTGAAACCATATTAGAAAAAAAGCTGCGTCACTGTCACCCCAGCTGAATCTACTCTTGAAGCATAGCACTAGTTGAGGATGAAGAAACGGTACTCTTGAAATGGACTTGAAAAGTCGAACCTTTAGTAGAATGTCCTCTACTAAATGCATGAGGCGAGGGGTTTTTGGTTTGGTTTGTTTGTGTGTGCGGGGGGGGGGGGGGGNTCCAGTTGTGGTACTATTCTGGAGAACTGGAAACTCTGCAGCAAGGGGGGAGTTAGGTGGAAGAAATGAGATACTTGGGGGTTGGCCTGGAGGGCTACAGCACCACAGACTGTTTGTAGTCTTCTCTCTGTTTCCTGATCTGCTCAGATGCAGTAAGTAAGATGCTGCCACCATGACAGATTGTGTTCCTCTCGAAATGTGGACCGAAGCACGCCTGTCTTCACGGGAGTGCTTCTTTGAGGTGTTCCGTCACAGCCTTGCTCACTCTGAATGTGACTGACATATATAAGAAACTAACTGGGCGTGGTGTAGCACATCTTTAATCTCAAAGTCTGGTAAGCAGAGGCAGATGAGGATCTCTACGAGTATAGGGCAAGCCAGACTGCAGGCTTAGTGCCAGGCCATCCAGGGATATATAGTGAGCCCTGTTTCCTAGGGAGGGGGGGAGAGAGGGAGGGAGGGAGGGAGGGAGGGTGGGAGGGTTTGTTTGTGTGTGGGGGGGGGGGGGGGGGAATAAATTCTGCTCTTTAAAATGAGCTTCTGCATAAAGGTGGTAAAAGGAAATTAAAACATGCTACTTTAAAGTTTACATCTGCATGGTTAAAATTCCAAGAGCAACTACAGCTAGCTAGGCATTGGGGAGAGAAGCTGCAGAGCTTCACGTTGAATTTTACCCTTTCAGGCCATTATACACAGTGAGTGGTGTGGTCTCTGGGTCTAGTTAATTTTGATGTGTGATGTTTTCATTGACTTATTCATTACCAAGTTTTTTAATGATAATGTTTATTTAAATTTTTTAAAAAATAAAAATCAGATCAGTCACTTCTTAACAACAGAAGTGTTTATCACTAAACATATGGTGATACTAAAAACCAGATGATCCTTTAGTCTCATTTGTCATTATCTTGAATCCCTCCGTTGACTTCTCAGGACAATCTTCCATCCCCATTGGTTAAACCTTGGGCCAACCGTGAATATGCACTGCTGAATCCTTTCTTCTCCTGCAACATAATCCCCAAGCAGAATTTTATTATAAGATTATTTCATTTGTGCCATTGTAATTTTCCTACACATTGGGATGAGGAGATTGTGACACCTGAATCCTTGTAACTTCTAGGATCTGGGTCAGCATTAAGTCCAGCCCAGCCTTAATTATTTTGCAGCCTTGTTATTATTCTGTGACAAAAATCTTTCTAACTCCCAGAATCCTCATACTCCTTTGTAACCGAAGAGGGCTGGCATGTTACTACATAGCAGGCAACATATTTTATATATGCAAGGCCTTAGGTTCGATCTCCAACACATACAAAGTTTGAAATTAGTAAAAGGCTGAATCTATGGTTATTTATTTGCTAGAATTGGCAGATGTACTAAGGATCAAGTTCAGGGCCTCAGACGTGTCAGGCAAGCATTCTGTCAAATCCTGTCCCCAGCCTGAGGTTGGATCCATGTGGCAGTGGCTAGATCTTATATGGAGATATTTGAAAGCAGATAGGAAAGAATCACTGCAGAAATGCCTTCAAGTATTTTGCTTTTTGTCCTTAGAAAGTACAGCATAGGTGCTGGCTTGGTTGCTCAGTGCTTAAGGTCAGAGACTACTCTTGTGGACCTGAGCGCAGTTCCCATAATCTTTGTTGGATGGCTTACAACTGCCTATAACTCCAACTTGAGGGGTTCCAGAGTTGTTCAAGGGCACCTGTTTTTAAGTACACATTACCACACATCCCCCCTCCAAGATAAACATACAAAATAATAAAAATTAGATAGATAAATAGATAATTAAATAAATAAATTTTTAAAAATGCAGTTGATTAGAATGAAGAGAGACATAAACATGACCACCATGACTGATTGTTATTATGATAATGATAGCTGATATGGGTGTTCATTATATGACCGGCACTAAGTAGCGTTCATTAAATTTAATCTTAGAGAATTACTGCAGTGCCTCGGCTGCCATCTATCCATAATGGCAGGGTTACTCAATAACTGCCAGCTTTCTGATTTGCCCACCTTGTCACTCAGGCCCTCCCTGATCTAAACCCATCTTAAGAGAAGTTGTCCTTCTAGACATCCGCCCCACCACCACCACCGAATTCTTGATGCCAGCGGTAAACCTCAGCCTTCCCCTTTCTCTGTTTCCTCTTCACTGTTAAGGAAAATTTGCCCAGACAGATTCAAAGAGAAGACTTTCTTGGAGATTTTTATGGTAGAAAAGAGAGAACAAACTGAATTTCTCTGAGACCGATGGTAGGAGAGTTTCTAAACTGGTGAGAATGTACTGAAGGATTTTGGAGACAGCTGTTCAATGTGATTAGGCCATCTGTGTCTGTTAACTAATAATTTGGGGAGGTAGTCTTCTGTTTTCCCACACAACACAGGCAAAAATAATTCGGGATCCTCTCTTCCTCAATGACTCCATTTCAAAGAAATGGCTCATGGGCCCTTAGTCAAGCTTCCAGCTAGCCTGAGAGAGGCTAGTCTGCTTACCTTAACGTTATTACAAGCTCTGTTCTGTTAATACTTTAAGTTTCATTTACGTGCATGTGTGTGACTGTATGTCTCATGTGTACTAGTGTCTGCGAGGGCAGAAGGTATCAGAGCCCCTGGAGCTGCAGTTCCACTTGCCTGTGAGATGCCCACTGTGGATACAGGGAACCAAACTCGGATCTCAGCTACTGAGCAATCCTCTCTCCAGCTCTATATTACTCTCTTTTAAGCCGAAAGTCAGGTTATGATTTTTAAATTCGCTTCCTTGTTCTGAGCATAACTGTCCTTACTCTACCGGGAACTATTGGCTGGCACAGTGCCTGTACCCTGAACACACCTCCTTTTGCTGCCCCAAGTAATCTTGACTTTTCCTTTCCTTATCACCATTTATGAGATTATTTAGAGAAATAAATCCATAAAGAGCTACCCTTTCTAATTAAAGAGCAAAGTGCTTGGTGGCTAGAGATATTTCAGGGTGTTCCAGAGTCCCAATCCTGTTTTCCTACCTGAATCAACTGATTGAAATTCAAGCCCCACCTTTGCCCCACTCCCTCATAACTCGCCACGAATGACTGACAAGCTGTGACTCAGCTGCAGAGGTCTGAAACCGTCCTGACCTTAATGACTTCCTGCCCTTCCTCCCCTAAGGGGCGTCTGGCAATAAACCATTTCACATTCTTTGAAAATGAAAAACTCGTTCTCAGTTGAGAGATCCAATAGTCAATCAATACTTCATTAGGGACAATTATAGAAAAAGTTTAAGAAGACACATTTTTTTCCAGGTTACCAATCCCTGATAAACTGCCTTGTATATCCTCTTATAAAGTCTAGCTCCATAATCCAACAAATTGGTATTGCCCTGACATTGTTAACAATGAATTATAATTTTTTAAAAAATAATATTTTTAATTGTAGTAACTGACTGTGCTGACATTAACCTGAGGGATAGGACAACGCTTGTGAACCTTGAATGTGAATCACCCAGGGATCTTTGCAGACAAGCATGCTTGCTCTGACTCAGCAGTGCAGCGAGAGTGGAAGGAGAAGAGACTCTGCTCTTTTCTTTTGGGGGAGCCTCTTGGGCCAGATCCCCAGTGACATCAGCCTGTAGGGTAGCTTATCTTTCCGGCTCCTCTCTGCTGCTGTGATAAAATGCCATGACAAAAGGGGACTCTGTGGAGGAAAAGCTTCCTTTCTTCTCACACTACCCAGCTAACTAAGAAGGAGACCTACATAAAAGCATTACTCAGAAATCACAAAGGGGTGACGTCAGGATTATTTTTTACAATTTATCCTTACAATAAAATAAATGCATAAGTACGCATTAACTGAAGCTAGTACACAACAGCCATGCTTTGAATCGAACATTCTACAATGCCGATAAACTAATTAATTAACTGATTGTAGCTGGAATGGTTATAGAGAGTTTGAATGTTGCAGACCAAGACCCACTGTATCTTGGGTTATGTTAGCCCATCTCTGTGTGTGATCTAACATCTTTACAGTGTGTAGGCCAGCCCAAAGGCTTTAATAATGACATCAGATAGCATCTGAGAGCTACAACAGAAATTTCTCACTTTGCTGTACCCACTTGCCCGAAGTTTCTACCAGTGTATTTGAAAAGCCTGTGGATTTATGAACTAACTATTCCATTGTTCTGATGCTATAAAAATGTCATGGAACCACATAGGCACGTGAATTTTGGCATAATCTGAATCACTGAGTTCCTTGGCCATGGTCACCCATGTTTGGTTTTAGAATGAACTATCGTTTACTCCCTTTGAAGTGAGACCTGTATGTTTTGTATCGACATAAAAAGAGAATTAAAATAAAACCATACTTATGTGACACTAAATATTAAAAGAGATGTGGGATCATAGGGGAATTTTTGTTGTCTTTTAGTCTGTCT